>NC_091821.1:404505397-404805397 GCF_038994185.2 Dermacentor albipictus
TTGGCACATTGCAAGCACTTGTCGCTCGGCATTACTGTCACTCGCTACAAATAAGACTGACATACCGCAGGAGGCTGTAGCTGCAGAACGCGCTCACCGGCTCTTTCGACATGAACGAGCAAGCTGGATGACTGTAACAAACACCACAACTTTAATTCTGTGCTATCATCTTAATGCATCTGCAGTATTTTGGATATCTGCATCTATAGGGTGACACATCTCCACGGGCGTGCGGAGCTGCAGAAAGCATGCCACAGTAATTTCGGAATGGACGAGAGCTAGATCTGGTCGTCCAAGAAGTTATCGCTGGCTGCCTTCAGTCACAGGGAAATGAAACATGAACGTAATATTTATGGACAGTCAGTCAGCTGAGAGAAAACCCAACGCTTTCTTGGTCTAATATTAGACACCTGCCCTATAGCGTGCTCAAAATCTCGCGTAACTTGGGCCAAGAATTGAAAAAAAACTGGTCATACGCAGCCAAATCAAAGCAGTGGCATGTGGCACTCCTTACAGTATCTTTATATTCTGCTTAATTAGGTATTTACTAAGATTATTTATGCAAAATGTTTAATATTTATTTTAGGATCAAGTGCGTTCCGTTGCGTTGTAGAGGGGGTTCAGAAACGACCAATCAATTTTGTTTCTTTGTCAACGTAATTGCTACTTGGGGATTTTTTTTCGGCTTTTAAAGAAATCCAGCGAAATATGAGATAAGGCCACGTGACTGCGCTCATGAGCTATTGAATTGCAGCGCTCTCGTTCGCGGTTCGTGCGAAGGAACAGTGGGCATGGACCGTGGTGAAGTGAGCAGCCGCGGTTCTAGGCATCGGCTTCACGGTGTGTCAGCATCTTTCGCGGTGGCACACTGAAAGGAAGCGCCGTCGTCCCTGATAAGCTGTAGGGTCGCCGAACGGTTGAGAGGGCTGCAATACGATAGCGCACGAGCGCAGTCATGTGGTTTTATTTCAAATTCCTCGGGCTTACTTTAAGCGCCGAAAATTATCGCCAAGCAGCATGTACGTCGCCACGACAAATTGGATCGGTATTTTCTGTACCCCTTCTACAACAGAACGAAACGCACTTGGCCCTAAAGGGAATATTAAATTTTTTGGGATAATTCATCTTAATTAACTAATTAGGCGGAATATAAAGAATGCTCTATGGAGCGCCACATGACGGCAAACCATGTGTCGTTGGTTGACCATGACGTGGACGTGGGTGACCGAGACCATCCTCGTCCTAAATATTATTGTGGGAAAGCCGTTGGGTGGCATCTGTATGAAGGATGCTTAAAGTCTACACTGTGCGCTTCCTGGGTGACCTGCGCTACAGCTTGCCTGTGCTGGACAGGACCCGTAAATTGAACATACGTGCCCTCCAGTCGTTACAAGCCTTATCCCTGGGAACATGTAATGGCCTTCCGAGGTGTGCGTCTTCGGCGACGAATGTGGTAATCGCACATGATCACTCAACCCCAACACACATTCCCTTCGACGTTTTAAGGATACACATCAGACATTTCACCCGGCTTCCACCGCACCACCTCGCTTCCCTTCCTAAAGCTAGGCTACGTTCTGCATTCCTAAGTATTGCTGCTGCCCATCAAGGTGCTCTACCACGTAACTTCAAGCCTGCAGCAAAACCATCTTTACCGCTGTGTTGCCTTAACCCACTTCCAGTCCTCACCATTACTGGGATCAAGATGAAGACCGAGTTGTCATCTTTGTCCCTGCAGCACACCACACTACTATTCCTGCATGAGAAACACTAGGACGCCTTCAAGTCCTGACGTTATTTTTGCAGCGCGAAGCACCGAAGTGCGCAGAGAAAATAAGATAACGAAGGACTACCGAAAGGACAAACACGAGTGCTGACCATCAGCTGCGCTTGTTGGTGAAGAACACCTAGACACATAGATATAGTAATAGAGTTATCAAACACTGTAACGGATACACTAGCCACAACGATAGGTCCATGAACCATCAGTAAAAAACTTGAGAAAACTCATTCGTGACAACGATTTTTTTTGTATATTAAAACGATACTAGATTAGAGTTGACACGGGCTCAAAAGCGTTAAACATAAAAATGTACCAGCGCCACGTAGCTCAGTCGAACAAAGATAATGTTGCGTCTTCTCGCTCAGAGCCCCTCATACTATATTTGGTATTTCACCTAATTGCATAATTGTTAATTATTCGACTTAAATAAATCTTGTATTAGCAGGAAAAGTGTTAATTAAAATTGTGGACCATCGCTGATAGTTTCCGATCCAGATTTATGTTTTTCAATACGTGCTACACAAAGGTTTTTATAGCGAAAGGTGGATATGACAAACCTTCCATAGTATTTTAGGCGTCCGGCAACAGAAACAGACTTGGTGATGTCTAACAAACCCATACGGATGCAGTGCGGCGGCGCAGATGTCAACATGCGAAACAGCTAGATTAGAACGCTCGCTGTGAACGATAGCGTGACGTTAAGGTTATCGCAGTCTACGAACAGCTGCGTTATCGATGGGGCGGACATGTGTAGTTCGTACACCCGAAGAACAACATACGTACGAGGAGCGCTGGAGGGAACAGCAACGAGAATGTAAACGGTGCCGGCGCGAAACGACCACCAACGAAGAACGTTTCCGCGATGCTGAACGAAAATGACAATCGTGAGCCCCGGCCCCTTCGAATGAGCAACGACGCCAGACTTTCAACGGAAAAAATGACAACGATGCGTTCCACACTGTGAAGATGGAATGGCAGCGACGGCTCTTTGCTTTTCCTTTGAGAGCTTTGACAGTCGTCAGCTTTCGCTGCCATTCCACAATCACAGAGTGGAATGGTGGCCTATTTTCTTGTGACCCTGAAAGACAGCCCGCAAAGCACGCAAAAGTGAAGCGTGATAGTCATGCACTCTTTCTACCATAAATTGAATATATTCTTTGATAGTTTTGTTTTGTAGAAATTAATCATAATCTCTGTGAAAAAAAATTAACCGGTACTTTCAATACCTTGAAGACTACGCGACCGAGTGTTGGCGAACAACAAATACATTATTCGTCATTGCAATGTTATAAGTGACCGTAATGACATGTTTTCACTAAATTTTAAATAGGCCTGTTAAAATTGCGGTGTTGCCGCTGTGCCGCAAGTTTCTGAGGTTTCATTTTAAACAAACGATCTTTTAACTTGCCAAATCCTTTCGCGCGCTGGCTGCAGGTTGCTCTCTAGCTCGATCAGCTGGTGCCGGGCATACTGCAAACAAGCAAAGAATGTAGCACAAATCGAGGTAGCCCACAGAGACAGGTGGTGCGCATAAGTTAGGACGTGATCTCAAATACAAACTCGCCGGCGTTGTCACTTCGTAGTAGACATCTCATCGCCTTTATTTTATAGTGATCGGCTTTGTTGTCGCGCGGTCATCATAATTCTACCACCTCCACCTTGTCTTCATCACTGGGTTGTCATTTCGTTGTCTTTACGCCGTAATTCTCACGGTCTCCCCGCCATTCCTTCCTCACCATCCCCCCGTTGTCAGGCTGTCGTTAATGCGGAATTTTCGTCATGTCGTAATCGTCATATCGTCGTCGTGCTCACGACATTGTAATTACGTTGTCGTCGAGCAGTTACTCTTCCATCATCATCATCCCGTCTTCGTCATTCCGTTGTTGTCAGGTAATTGTCTTCATGCAGTCGTCGTCATGCATTCTTGGTGAAAGCATCGTCGTGATGCCTCGAGGTCTTTGAATCGTGGTTATTCCAGTTTCCTCACATTGTCGTTAAGATGTCACGGTAATTTCACTGTCGTCAGGTGATTCGTCGCGCCGTCTTCGTCACGGCGTCGTGCTTACAGAATTGCCGTCATGAAGTCGCCAATCCATTGCCGTAAACTCAGCGTCGTGATCCGATTATGGTCATACTATCATCTACATGCCATTGTCATTATATCGTCACCGTCATTCCTTCGTCATCGCACACGTTCAAGCGCATTAAATTTACGTTGAACGAAGCGCTTTCAGATGGAAATGTGTCCAATTTGGTAGTGTGCTCCATATTTACCTGGTGGTCGCTAAACGTCAACAGCGTGCTTCCAAAATACCAATGAACGCCTCGCTCATACAGGGTGTCCCAGCTAACTTTGGCCAGAAATTAAAAATATGCAAATGCCACTTAGCTGGATAGAACAAAAGTAATGTTGTTTGCCGTCGCTTAGGGACACTCAAATTATTTTCCCCTTCCGCCTACTTAGATAATTAGTCGTATTTATTAACAAACTTTTCAAATATAAATTTAAATTTAAGTGGGTAAATAGATAAATAAATATAAATCGATAAAAAATGTTATGATAAAATTGTAGAGCGACATAAGACTCCCGATACAACTTTCTGTTGCTCAATACGATACATAAAAGGGTTTTTCCGAGTATGAAAGAAGCCCACGAATACACGCGGAGTGCATCGAATGGCCATTCTCGCGTGAATTTTGCGTGCATATGCAAGCTTCTCTCACGCTCGGAAAAACTTTTATGTCACACGTATATAGCAACAGAAAAGTGTGTCGAGATTTTTTATCTCGCTGTAAAAGTTTCTCATTGACACTTTTTATCTAGTTATATTTGAAAAGTTTATTACCAATAAGACTAATTACCGAATTAGGCGGAATGAAAAAATAAATAGAGTATCAGCAGAACAGCTCAGAAAACAAAACTGAGGCAGCCTGTACATGTTATACAACTTAGAAAAAAACTGTTTGAACTCCGGTGTTCGCATTGGGCTGGCAACTATGCTCATATTCCTAATGATCGCAATTAAAATTTACACTGATTCCACAGGTAAAAAAAATCATGAGCCATTCCACTCTATGAAGGTGGTTCACCAGTGAAGCTGTTTAGCGCACGACAAAGCGGTGACACATAATTTTGAACAAAGGTACGAGCTCATTAATTGTATTGATGGGTGCGCATTGTAACCAACGGTACGCACACTCGCTTATTGTCTTGATCGGTGGTCATTATCTCACTCGCAACTGCAATCACATTCTCTGATAATGTCAAATCCATGCACGTACGCCGCTGTTTGGTCGGTTGGGCTGGATCGGTGTGACATCACAAGGCATATGTCTGAAACACGGAACACGTAAAGCGCTCCCTTTTCAGTACCGACACATGCACGCTGAGATCCCCGACAATGACAACAATGGTAGTGTCATCGCAGCTAATTCAGGCAAAGTGAGCAGCCATGAACCTTACGGGGCTATGAGCCATTGCATTTAACCACCATGCTTTATTACTTAAAAACACAGTTGTATTTCAGTCATGTACGTTCAATACTTTAATATGGATGTGTTTGTTAGGACCCACACACATCTGAGCTTATAAATAAATTAGAAAAAATCCAGAATAGGGCAGTTATACTTGTTCTTGGTAACTATAGCCGGCAGCTTAGCATGACAGAAAGCAAACTTAAACTTAAATGGCATGCGCTGAAGGATCGTATAAGGCATATGAGATTACAATTTTTCCACGATATTTGTTATTCTAAAACATTCATAAACCGCGAACCATATATCCAGGCACCACACTACATATCTAAGCGACTTGACCACTGTTTGAAGCTCAGGGAATCTTCTTGTAGGGGTGACGTCTTCCGTTATTCCTTTTTTGTTAGGACTGTTCGAGATTCGAACAGTTTGCCATCGAGCATTGTATATATCACAGAATATGATGCTTTTGTCGACGTATTGAAATAATTTGTTCATGTATTTATTCAAGTGTGTAACCTCTCTTCTGTAATGCCCTATGGGGCGATGTAGGTAACTAATAAATAAATAAAAAAATGTTCTGCTTGCTAGAAACTAGAAAGAATTTAGGCGCTGTTCGCTTCATTTTGCTTAGTGCTTCTAACCTCTGCCTTATGGTGCTATGATCCACTTCATATTTTGTTTGCTTACGGGACCATGAATGCTTACGGGTATGATCCATTGATGATGATAGTTTTGGTTCACAGAGAACAAAAAGGCGTGGAACGCTAGCCATAAACAGCTTCGATGTAAAAAGCTCTTCCATCAAAAAGTCAAAATATACCATAAAAGAAATTAGAGCGAAGAAGCCATCAGCGTCGTCCGGGGGAACAAAACCACCAGTATTCAAGGATGTTTGTTTATGTATTATAACGAGTGCACATGAGAAACGGCGCCCACGGTATTGCGTTCTAACATTATGAAAATGAGTCACTCTCAACAGATCTTAGAAAAGTCTGCATGCTAGGCTGGCGCTGAGTCTCATCTTCAAATAAGAGAAACTTGATGTGTGCCGGCATGCTTGATGAACAGAGGAGGAGGGGAGCAGGGGCGCGCGAAGTGGTGATCGTTAGGTAAACGCACAGAATGTATATATGGAGAGCGTGCACGATAAAGCTGCTAGAAAGCTCATCTAGATGGGAAGCCTGGCCCGATATGGCGTGACGGATGACCGGCCACAGGCGTGCGTCGGGAACGGTGGCCTTTATTTAATGCCCCTTCTGCGTCAAACTTCCCGTGGACGATGGGTGGCAAGCGGCTGGTGACGAGTGCCGGAGCACTTGTCGAGTGCTCTCTGTCGGAATAGTCTCGCTTATGTTGATTTAATGTGTTTTCCTTTTAAGAAAACTTGTAAGGCTTGAAAGGGAATCTGTCAGCAGGGAGCAATGATAGGAATGATATGAATAAAATATCCTTAAGTCATTGCTCATGGCGGAGTCCACGTCCCTTTCCGGTGTGATTGCTTGGTGGAGGTATCGTTATTACGTAGAATAGCCGCAATGAGCGCAATCAGAGATGACACGGCTAGTTAAGCAGTACAATAAATATATGAGATTAAATATTAGCTGAGGCCCTTTTTCGATATTGAGAAAGCCGGAAGAGGGGCAGTGCTTTTGGTTAACTACCACGTTAAGTGCTTGTGCATTGTAAGGTCTTCTGTAATATCAGAATATTCTGTGAGAAAGATATTGCTTCTGGTCGTACAAACATACAATATCAAATGTTATTGTGCTCACGAAACCATTATCTACAATAATATTTTTTCCACAATGAGCATATAAACTAACCCTAAGATGCCTTTATCTCCAAAGTTTGCTAGTAGCACTTTTTTGGCAAGGGGAATAGAACGACCCTACCATAATGCGATGACAGAACACTACACCTGAGCTTGGGACCCAGGGAGGTGCAATTTTCATGAGCTTGTGAGCGAACATGAAGCTGAAGTCACGTGGACCTAGGCTCGAGCAGTGCCGCGCTACATTAGCTATAAATTTATCCAATTTACATGCATCTTTACATTCATATATCCTAGTTCCCAAGACGCCCCAACAAAATACCAATTCAGTTCAGGCTTTTGCACTGACCCCTGCCATGAGAGAGAGGGAGACAGAGAGAGAGAATAAATATTGTTACAATACAGTGAATGGTCCTCCGTTTTTCGCCATCAGACGTGCGTTACGCTGTGCTAACAACCTGACTCGCTAATCCACAGAAAAAAATACCTGTTTGGTAGTAGAGAGTTTTCCTCTACGATGGGGAACGCCACATTGCTTTTCAAGTGTTCTCTGAAAGATCGGATAAATTAAGACCTGCCGAATAATCTCGAATACTAAGGTAGTTGCGCTGAAGCACGTAAGGCCAAACTTTTCCCATAATATATCTGGTGGCAAGAACATAAGAGACGGTATACAATAGCAGTGTCTACTCTTCTCTGAAAATTCTATCTAGAGGCCGCAAATAAAGTCATTGATGACTATACCACTAGGGAACAGGCATCTTGATTAGGCGATTCCTTCGCTTCTCGTATGCCTTCTGTACAAGTAGTGTGGTGAGATAGGGTCCACCTCGCATGCATCACGAGTGTATCTATTCGCTTCTGTGCGCCCTCCAATGAGGCGCAGTGTATAATGCTACTACTGGTTGAACGACAGGATACACACAGAGATCCAGACATTAATATCGCCTGATCAATGCGCAGCTCTTCACTTGGATCTGCAATTGGAGTGCCTTTGATCCGTGTCCATCCATGTATCATGTTACGTTTGCCGTAACTCTGATGACGGCGGGGTATTTGTATCCATAGCTGCAGCTGTCTAGACAGCAGGGGTTAGGTTCATCTCAGAATACAAACGCTAAATCACCTGAAAGTGAAAGCAAATGGTGACCGAGTGTCCTGGGCTAATTAACCTTCGGGTGTATTTTTACGGTGCTCGTCATTTGAGCAGGTTATACATGACCGAGTCTCAGAGCTTTTTTTTTCGTATCATTGCAAGAAAACATCGCGTTTTCTTTCCGTGCCTTCTGTGCAAAACATTGCACTACCATTCCAACAACGCCATTTTCCAGCTATTATACATGGTAGAGATTTGTCATTCGTGAAAAACGCAATTTGTGAGAGCTAGCTAAAAAAGAATTCCTCATAAAAGGGCACTGCAATTTGTTCGGACTGGTATCGCGAGGTTCTTCCACACAGCATACTACATTCACTTTTTCAATTTTGCACCGCTGGGCAACAAAATATGAAGATTGATACGAAGGCAATCAATAAGCCAATGAAACATGCACAGAAAGGCACTGTCAGGCTATATTATGGGATGCTAAGGTGCTGTGTTTGTGTTTTTATTCTTGCGAAAAATGTTATCAAGGCCGTCTTTCATACTCTGGCTAATAATTAGTTATAGTATTTGAAGATATTTTTGTTTCAAGCCTATGGTGAGGGATTATTGGCTCTAATATTTAGGTTCTTGCAGTTACCTTGTATTACAAACGATATATGCATTTCTTCATGCAAGCACGTGTGGACACGTGATGAGAGGTGTTGGACAAACACGTTTTTCGTCTGACGAAGAAAACTGAACAAATAAGTTCATTTCTTCAAAAAACATAGAAAAGCCCCGGCTTCACATAACATAGCACTACGTACGTCTAGCATATTTATGTATAATTCATGTAAGACACGTTATAATTCAGTGAAGTCGGCAGACAACACTCGCAGCCGCCCTCTGCACTATGGCTTACACATAGACGATGAATGGAGTCTAAGTTTAGGAAGGAGTGGCGGGTGGAGGAGGAATGATAATTTTCTCTTCAGACAACTTCTTATGCCAAGAACGCGTAATTATTGAGAATTTTTCTCAAAGGGGCTGCGAAAATTCTCGGTGAATCACTCTTTCTATTATGACTGCGAGAATCTGATGTTGCCGAAACTGTGTATGCACCTTTGCAATGATATTATAATATTTGTGTTTTTATGATGACATTTCTGTTACTGGCATAGTTATGGCAGTATGGATTGTGGAATAAGATCAGATTTTCACAGTATGGTGTTTTGCTCAGGCGATAGCGGAAATTGGATGCAGCATCAAGTTGAAAATTAAGTGGCTGTGCATGTCCTCGCCGTCACCACATGCACATTTGTTTAGTGTTTTTTTAATAAACCTAGAGGCATCTCCTTTGATTTTGCTGAAGCCTATGGTGTTGGGCTGCTAAGCACGAGGTCACGGGATCGAATCCCGGCCACGGTGGCCGCATTTTGATGAGGGTGAAATGCGAAAACACCCTTGTACTTAGATTTAGGTGCACGTTAAAGAACTCCAAGTGTTCCAAATTTCCCGAGTCCCCCACTACGGCGTTCCTCTTAATCAGAAAGTGGTGTTGGCACGTAAAACCCCATAATTTATTTTAAATCGTGCTGAAGCATAAATTTGTCAAACAAACATTTTAAGCTGTAAAATGGGCCTGACACAAATTCGGTACGTCAAATGAGTGCCACCGTATTTTCTCAACCTATTCGTCATAACCACCAACAGGTTATCTGGCTATTTCTGTTATATTTTTATGATTTCGCATGCTCAATTATTTTTTCTTTAAAGACGGACTAATGCTACCAAACCTGAAATAAACGTTCACATTTTGAGTTAACCTCATTAAAATAAAGTCGCAGTTGAATGTCCTCGCGCGCGACAGGAGTTTCTGTATAGCTGAACAGCCCGTTATAGTTTAGTAGAGATATGCTGGCGAGCAATAAGATTTGTAATGTAAATTCTACGAGATTCCAGCTTAGGTAACTGCAACCGTAAGTCTTTATAACTGCGAGAAACCGCAGTTGGGCACAGAAATAGTTGCAAGCAATGTATTCGCTTCGTGCCAACCGAGCTGCCATACAGTATCGTATCTAACACCTGAGATGTTCAGACATAATAACAGCTACAATATAAGAATTGCTTTCATTTGATTTTATATCTCACCATCCAGCGTTAAATGCCAGTCGATGCATAAGATAACGCATAGGTGGAGAAAGAAAGGGAAAATATTTTAAATTAAATAACTATATTATCTCAGCCAGTGTCTGCGTTAAGACTTCGCAACTGTTGTGTTCCCCTTCTGCAGGAATTCAGACGTCGCCACAAGAATGTACATGAAAGAGAAAAATGTATCTACCATATTGTTATCCGTTTTTCGAGGCGGCAGAGCAGAACAGCATATTTTCCAAAACTTTAGAAATGGTACAAACGTTTTATTTCCTTTTTAATCGAACGTTTGCCGGGTTGGAAGGTCAGGAAATATAACAGTCATCAAGGTTGTATCGTGAAAACAATACAGCTGGAAAAATAATTAAGTAATGATAATTCGAACGAATTTTACGGAGCTATTGGAGCAAGGCAGTTCTTTTTTTCGTATGCTGCTGTTTTGCTGCAAGAAAGTAGAACATCAACCGGGCTGTGACTTGAACTTCGAAGTTTATTGACTATCATACACGCCCCAGGCGAATATATATACGGAAAGCAGCATTCCTTATAGCACTTCTTCCTCGTTATAGCACTTCAGAAACTACCAGCGTTCCAGAAATGTATTTGTTTCAGTGAACAAAGCACGAACAAATCAAAATATTCGAAAGAAAATTTGGGCTATGAAGTTCATGTTGGGGTAATGCGTGCGCATTTTGCTAAGAAATAAAACAATTTAGTCTAATGCCGTTGTATTTGCGGACGTCTTGTGAAACATTGCGTTCAGTCTTACTGGCCAAGTAGGAGTATCGTCCCATTTGCCGCCACTGCATAACTGTTTGCTTTGACGACCATAGCAAAATATACCATGAGCCAAGAATCTTTTTCACGGAACTGTACAGATAAAATGTTCACCTACCACAAACCTTGGGTGTTATCACAGAGTTCCAGATATTCTCCACAAAAAAAGAAGAAAAAATAAGAAGAGACAGGCAATCATGTACACTCGTGCTTATAAAGTTTGCGATGTTGCATTAAATAGACTCTTCCTATCGAGCTGAGTGTCTTTGTTTCCTTCCTCGAGATGCTGTTTTAGACTTGTTTTCAGTGCGAAGCCGCGAGGTCAGGCTTAGTTTCCTGTAATGAATGAGAAACACTGGAGTGCGCCTCGTGACCACGACTTCAAATTATCATATTGGCAGTCCATGTGTCTCCATTATGACTTTATTGATATTTCTCTATTGCTGCCCGGAAGAAAATAACGCGCAAGTAAACGCCTGTGGCAGCATCGCGTTAGGCGTCGGTGCAGAGCCGTGAAGGACAAGTCAGGTGAACGACAAATTCCTGTGAGAGTTTTAAAGAACGGAATATTTCAAGGCAGCCATGAATCCCCGTCCGTGTATCACCGTGTATAATCGAATCTACTGCAACAGATTTTTTTTATCGCCGAGAAGTTCGTACAGGCACGTGTGCCTAAGCCGAAGTCACAAGTACGATGCTAAAAAAAAGAAAAAAAAATGCTTTGACGCAATTAAAATTCCAGAATAGAAACGAATGAAACAGATTCTAATGAGGGCACAGCGTTGCCTATGGTTTATTTTTATGGCTCTACCGGGAGCTTACGGACAACAAAATAGATAACGATAGATAATAGATAGATAATAGATAGATATAGAATAGATAGATAATACAACACATTTCAAAGCAGTTTTGAGTTTGATCAGTTTCATAATAAGATGAGAAGGGTATAGTGATCACTGGTCAACAGTTGGATTGAAACTCTAGCGCTCAATACGATGCAACGACCAAACTGTTTATGCATGCCTCGGCTTTTACAAATCACTTGTGTTGTATACCCAACGACTGAGTACCTGCTTCCTTGAACAGTAACACGTTAGGCTAAGAATTCACCTTGTCCCACATGGGCAGAGGATTTTGCAGTGGAGTAAGCCATATCCAGCACTTCGATTTTATCTGCTCGACCAATGGGTTGTAGTGTGCTCGTCATAAATGTTTGAAGAGTATGATAAAATCAGAAAGAAAAGGAAAATGCGCCGGCCAATGGCTTTCTCATCTTACGCAGGAATAAGGATGAACATGTTATTTCAGTCCGATTTGTAGAAGTATAGTGCTGACGGGATGTGGGAATACCTTGGAGAGCAGGTTTCTTGCTTGTGGAGTGAGACAAAAACAATATGTTTACCAAATATAAATAAATAAATAAACAATTATTTACGTATATAACTAATATACCTGGAATAATTATATAAAGAATGACGACCATTCCACTTTGTGAAGATGAAATGGCCGCGAAAGCTGACGGCAGTAAGAAGCTCTAAAACTAAAAGCAAAGTGCTTTTGCTGCCATTCCTTCTCCACAGAAGTGGAATGGTTGTCATTTTCGACGTTGCGAGTCTGGCGTCTTTGCTCAACATTGCGGGAACATTCTTCGTCGGTGGTCGCTTCGCGGCGGCGCCGTTTACATTCTCTTTGTTGTTCCCTCCGGCTCCTCCTACGTATGTTGTTATTCAGGTGTACGAACTATACGTGTCCGCCACATCGATAACGCAGCTGCCTTTAGCGCCGATACCTCTCCTGCTTATATACTGCGATAACCTTGACGTCACGCTGTTGTTCACGGCAAGCGTTCTAATCTGTTCCGCATTTTGACATCTGCGCCACCGCACTGCACCCGTACGGGATCACACACAAAAACAAACAATGAAGCCCATTGCGTATGGGTATGTTATAAATGGTTAAGTCCGCTTCTGTTGTCAGACGCTGAAAAAACTACGGAAGGTTAGTCATATACATCTTGCGCTGTTATAAAAATAAGTGATGGGAAACCACTGAGAAATTCAAGCGAATGTTAGACAAAAGGCGTTCAAGCGGTTAACTTAATATCCTGGTAAAAACAAAGTTTAAAGATTAGGCACCGTTATACTTCAAAAAAGGGCCATGTCTTTGCTGAAGTCGATGATAGTGTCCTTTTGATGAACGTGAAAACAAGGACCTTCAATACGCTTGAAAAGTGTTGAAGTACCATGGTAAAAGCTTGAAAATATGAAAACAAAAAAAAACTAAGTTTTAGCCCCGGTACTACGGCGTTGTATAAGAGCATAGCAGCGTAAACCTATTGTGATATAAAAGCTCTGTAGAACAAGCGAACTCAAATATCTACCGAAATAACACTCTCGGCAAACGCAGTGTGCGTGTGCTCACCATTCGGCATCTAAAAAAGAGCAGCCTCCGGAAGATGCATATATGGCAACGAAATATGAAGTTCTGCCAGGAAAAGCGAGGGGCAAAAGAGAAGAAACAGTTACGTCATTTTACTTTTTTTATGTATTGTTGCTCGCGACTGGCCTACTCGGAAAAGTTATGGAAGGCCACAGTGGCACTATATATCAGGTTGAAAAAGAACGATGGCGGAATTTCTGGCGAACTCGAAACTTCCGTAATAGAACACACCGGAACAAAAACGACTAATATAAATTTTACGGGAATTGTGTCATCCGCTATCAAGTTACTGGAGAGTTCCTAACCATGCTGCTTACAGGTGATAAATTGGTCTCCTTTTTTTTTCCCAAAAGCTTGCCATGAAGCTTCATGCAGTCAAGATAACGGAAGAAAAAAGAGAAACGGAGAGAAACGAAGCCTTTTTTTTCAACTCGCCTTAACTACTATGCTTGTGTCATGGTCTGCTGATATGGTTGGGCACGCGATATATTTAATTTGTTTCGCTCATTTATTAATCAGCGCTTGCGGACTATAGATTGTATTATATTGTTGATCTAGTAAGTAGCTCTAAACTAGGCCACCCATAGGTTGCAATTTGGTGTGACCTGCAAAGGAAGCTTTTTGTTTATAATTGGGCAGCTACGTTCGCCATTGTTCTTAGAGTTTAGGCACCCTAATGATGACGTTGACCCCCTTGCTGTGTAATCTCCGGTGCTACAGCTCCGTGGAAATAGCAGCGGTAATATTGCTTGATATACGCGTACATACACAGACTCATCATTCCCGAAGGTCTTGGGATAGAAATGGGTATGCAAGACCTGTCACAGGCACCCTGCTCCTTCGCTTAGTGTTATTAAGACATTGTTTGACATTTCTGTGTCTAGACTTGGTTTAATCCTGTGTTTATTGTTATTTGTTTGCGTATGTTCAAGCATTTTGGGTCCTGTACACATAAAATTTTCTCTTTTTTTTCTTACATTAAGGAATTTGGTTAGAGAAAGTCTTGGAGAGCACCGAACGTGGCGTTTTAGCAAAGGTGTTGCTAGCCGAAGCGGGCATGCGGTGCGATATTGACACGTATACTTGTGTATCTTTCTCGGGTGGCCGCTTTTTACCGTCACTTCTATACGTGACATCTGGTGTAGGTGCTGGGTATCGATCCCAGTACCTCTCGCAGATGTCACGTGGCACTTCAACGACAAGCTGTGACATGTCTTTTACGCATTGGAAGGCGCCGCCAGGACGTTTCTTTTTCTTTTTTTTTGTAAGACGTACTGAGCAACATAAACCTGTATCGGCACTTTTTCGTGTTGCTATTCAATTTTCTCATTCACACTTTTCATCTAACTACAATATTTGAGCAGCTAAATATTGTATAAAGACTAATACTTAGCCAGAACGCAAAACATCATCTGGGCATCTTCAAGCGACGACAAACAACGTTACCTTGGTTCTGTCCAGCTACGCGGCATTTGCATATATTTAGATCTTGGTGCATGATAGTTGCGACAGCCTGTATATAACCTCTTGCTGACCTCTACTCTAGCAGTTAAATACTTCCTAAGCGCTATACATCCCGGTTTTCCCCCGTCTTCTGTGAATTGTATGTCTTATGTGTTACGTGTGCAAATGATGTCGTCCTCATTTGTGTGCTCTGAGGCCATGTCTCGTTGACCTATTCCCAAACGTAAAGAACCTCAATCACATTGCAAAACTGCTGACAGCACAATATTTCAAATATGTACTTCAAACGCATGTGCGATAAAAAATTTTAGTGCAGTTTAGCGTCCAAATACTTAATTGTCTTTTGCGCTTTCGGCGTTTCCACATTTGTTACAAAATTAACTGAGTTCAGCGTAATACCGCTACAGCTGAAGTCATTGGTCAAACAGTACAGGCCCCGAGCCAGCTATCTCTATTTGTAACATATAATGTATGCATTTATTTATTTATTTATTTATTTATTTATTTATTTATTTATTTATTTATTTATTTATTTATTTATTATTTCATTTGTATACTTAGTTATTGCAAGGTTGCTTAAGGGCATGATGACACTTAATGTATGTAAGTGCGCTGTCCAGGAAAAGCTCGTTGGCCGTATTTTATTAGCACTTCGTCAGAAGGCTATCGTTTGCATATAGGCCTCGGTAGAAATGTGAATGCATTTCCGATGAATCCCATGGATGTCTAATGGCTCAGTCATTGCATAACCGATAAATTCAGTCAGATGAAGAAACTGATCACTCCCACAGCATGCTTTTTTTTCGCTTTTGCTGGACCAACCGAAGTGCCACCAGCTCGGCATTCCCAGACTACCCCATCCGATTTGGGACCAATTCGGCAGCATCGACTGATTGCATGCTTGCAGTACGCCGATTGAATTGCGCCTTCATTGCCGCGTCGTCAGAAGGAATGACGCTCCGTTTGCTTTGTGAAGGCACTTAGGCACGTCCTGAAAGGGCCAAGAAAGCAGTTACGTCATCAGATGTAGTTTCACGAGCTTTGGTGCATATTAAACTATATTTATCGAGCGTGCTTCTATAGTGCTGCGAAAAAAGACAAGCGATGGTGGAACTTTCGGAAAAATGTGCAGCGAAATTTCGCTGTCAACCGAGACACTCGCTTATCTATGAAGTTGCATCAAAGACAAATGATAGTCGGCATGGAAAGAGATTTACTATTTAAAACGAAGAGCTTTCTTTGGGTATTTTCCAGGCTTTCATTGTTGGCGGCGGGACTTCCACTGCTGATTGAATGGGAGCAGGGTAGCACCATAGGAAGGAAGGAATGGCTGCCATAAAGGTCGAACTAAGGGGAAGAAAATGGGCCACGTTGTTATAGGGAAATTCAGGCACCGGTGTATACGGACATCGATGGTTGGTCAGAGAGCGCTCACAACGGGCCAGGGATTGATATACCTAGTGCGCGGACGAAGCGACGGCCCAACGTGCTGTTCGATGACTGTGGCAGAAATTGAACAGAGGTTGCAAAAAATATGCGAGTCTTGACGTCAACAGGAAGCCACCGTGACCACCGCAGAACAACAAGAAACATCTCACCAAATATTTTGACAGGTTATTCAGCAAATTCTGAAAGTCATTCACTTACTTCGGCAATAATTTTTCATTATTTCTGAATAATGATTTTTTTCATTGTTGAGGTCACATATCTTAGCATATTCAGTGGAATTTGTCATAGCAATGCACATTCAACTGTAAATTGGCGTGAGTTTGTACGAATTCAGACTTGACTCCAAGCGCAATAAGGAGCAAAGCAGGACACGAAAAGGAAGACCCGACAGGATGAGCGATCGTCGTTTCTGGTCTTTCTTCCTGTCTCTTTTCTGTCTTTTTTTTTTTTGCGTTCGAAGTCAAGGAACACGGCCGACTTGAAGCCCTGTCTCGCGGCTTTGGTATAAGCCAATGAAGCAATAAAGCCAATCCTACCATTTATTCATGCTGCGGACAAAACATAACATGATAATGGCACAGAAAATTCCATAGGTGACTTCTCACTCCTTAGTGAATTCCTAAGTGCATTTCTAGGCATTAAGGAAAAACAATGCCCACTCTTTCGCTCATACATCTCTCGATAACGCATCAAAGTCAATGAAGGCACTTTATAAATATTATTAGGGCGAAAGCCCCAAGTAGATCGTTGCGCAATATCGTTGAAAAGAAAAAAAACACGGCGTCTAGTCGAGTGGTACAAAGAAACTCATGTGACCGTGTCCGAGCGAGCTGCGGGTGTTGAGTGGGAGCAGCTACGTGTACAGACAGAAAAGCAGATGGCGTGTCGTTGACGTCACGCGGCGGCGGCGGCGGCGGCGGTTGTGGAGACAGTCGACTGCGAAGCGACAGAGACGGTGATGGAGGACGCTCGCCAGGGGTGTAGCGGATTGCGCAGTAGGCCCAGGAAGTACGCTACGGTCGAGCTCGCCAAGCGAGAGACTAGGTGCGACGTGCGAAGCGGCGGGAGCAGGGCGTTCGACCGCGTATGTTGCTTTCTCCTGCTAAGAGGATGAGACGTAATGGTGTTGGGTTTAGGTTACGCATTTTTAACACTTACTGGCGACAAGAATGCTTCACCTTTTAGGTAGAGCATTAAGTGCTCGCATGTGTCGATAAGGCGATCGACGTAAAGCACCACACGTGTACTTCCCTCTACGGCTCGTTAGGTTTCGCATTAGGTGTGACCCCTCCGAGCGTATAACTTAATGCATTACCAAACGTGCAGTAGCCTTTCGCCATCAGATGTTGCAGGAGTGTAACTTGATGCCGAACTTTGCCGTACCATAAGTCGCTCAAATACGTTTTCTGCTATAGACCTTACTTATCTGAACAGATATAGTGTGACTCGCATCTTTATTACAGCTATGTCCATTGCTGTGCGAAGGCCGGCCATTTCCAATTATAGTTTCTCTTATAGTGCCCTTTTAACAAGCTTGAGTGCTTGGAGAAAGCACACCTACTTATAAATTAATGTTAATCCTACGCGTACATTGCATAGCTGCGCTGCCCATCTGCCGAAGTCGGTCATCATCAGTAACAGGAGTTCTGTGGTTGACGCAGAGAGCCTGACGTTCCATTACCAGAATACCCGAGTTTCCTTTGCGACACACTGCAGACAAATGAAAAATTCCGCAAGCTGCTCTCTTCGCATGGTGGAACCAGAAACAGCTATGGTGATACATGTCAACGTAAACAACAGCCATTAACACTACACGGATGCGGGAAAATCATCTCGATGCAACTCGTAATTTCAAAAGTGCTTTCAGTGCAACAGGCTGCGACACACTATGGTGGTGTGAGACACATACCGGTGAAAATATTGCACACGCACGACATTTCCGGTGCAACGACCCGTAGATCAGAAGACGAAAGGAAAGCTACATTTAGAAGCACGCGTGGACAGCCATTACACACTTCAAAGATAATCTTTTCACAACATCTAACCCTGAACCCCAGTTACCCGCAGTAATAAAATGCGACTGAAAACTTAGTTTGGATCTCCAATTACGCCATCCGTCGCCTGCAGGGTATCGTGAGGACATGTTCGCTAGAACGCAGCCGTCTGGCTCAAGAGGTATGATTTCTTTGCATCGTAATGAAGTTCACCCAGCCCACCTGTGCTGCCGAGAATCAATTTTTTTAAACCTTTTGCCCAGTCGGAACTGTCATAAAAGTTTGGTTCGTTTTCGCAGATCTCTCCCTCGTTATATAGTATTACTTGCCTTCGTTACGCAGCCCTGTACATTTCAGGCGGGCACTCTCGATCCAGTCGGCAATGAAAGTACGGCTTCGGGTGACACGTTCTTGACACGAGTCGGAAACGGCACGCCACTCTAACACGGAAGCTCGAACTTCGTTTTCAAACTTATGAAAAAATATATCGTTCCGCTATCCACCATTTAAGATATACCATTTTTGTTTCCCTGGGTTCTCGGAAATCTCAGGTGCGAGTGGTCGGATGGTTATTATGTCGATTTTATTTTACTTCTTTCTTGCGTAGCTTCGTATAGTAAGATCACACAGTAATACTACGTACTCATTTCAAATAAATGAATAGCATATCTTTATGTATAGTGCTTGCTGGTTGTTGTAGGCTCACGTTACGCGCGAGTTACCTAGCCCAACAACCTGTGCCAGAGCTTTCGGCAAAAAAGACTGTAACAGTGCGTATCATGCCCTTTCCACTAGGCTAGAGTTTTAATATAGCTATACATAAAATCACACAGTGTCAATTAAAACACCGCAACGGGTTAGAATCATATATGATTAGAAGTAAGAGCCACCGTTGGCCCTGTTCGACGAAAGCAAAAGCAGACATGCAGGACAACCGAATGCACAACGCAATAAATGAGTAAGTCAGGGACAATTTAGCGGTAAGCTAGTAAACGATATGAAATGAAATATGTCAAGCCTCCTTGGGGTCACCGGTCTGTGATGTAAACCGGGTTCGCCACATTGGAAAATGTTGTTCAAAAGCTCACTGGACACATAATTCCTGCCAGAGCATTCTTGTGCAACGGACGGTGGTACCTCTACTGCGTTACCGGCTTCCCACAGGTCACATACATTTATTCATTTTTTTTTTAGCTTTCACGCTCCAAATGCTAACGGACTAAACAACAAACATATTTTTGTGGCTCGGAAATCATTTACAGCGACAGCAGCAGAACCTCACAGTGGACACCGCTATTCTATGAAAAACGTATTTGTGACACCGACAGTGTCGTCATTGTAGGCCACAGTATTTCCTGATGTGCTCTGTGAAAGAAAGCTACAGACGTCCCCACGCATCGTAATTCAGCGCGAAGACCGAAACCCCGCAAAATTTCCAAGTGCCAAAGCCAGGCGACAATATACTGCTCGGTGCATCCAGCTCCCAAATAGATATTGCCGCAAGATCATGAGCTGTATCTCTATAGAGGAAGTGGTGGGTAAAACGTTTTTTCTCGCGATTAAGGGTGACGTTGAGTAGGTGGGCTGACAACACGACGACAACAGCTTGATGGAAGGCATGGACGAACTGACACAGTTAACTGTAAAATTTAAACAGCCATTTCAATAAAATACAACACGCCTGCAGTTCAAGTTGAAGTAAAGAAACATATCGCTTCGCCGCATGTTATTACTGCTGCCATCGATGATACATCCATATTATTGTATCTGCGGTTACCCTTTGGATGTAGAGCGGCATGCGTCTGTGTACGTATTCGCTAAACTTTTCGTTCGTAAGCGTTCTTTTCCGTTGGCCGGTCGCCCTTGCTAATGATATGTTCAGCTTCAAGTTTGGTTGCAACGTCCTCTCACGGAGAAGTCTAAGTGCGAGATCTTTCTGTATCTTCCGCTATGAAGAATTCAAAACTTGCAGATAACCTGCTTCACAGCTTCATGAGCAGTCTTACCTTCTATGCCAAAACGATAACAGTAAATTCCATAATGATCGAGTCTGCCCTGTCTGCAGTTTGGCTAGCTTGGGTGGGCTCCAACCCTTTCTGATTGTCGTCCAAAATAATGGGGCTATGAATGCGTGCGACAGCCTCCGCCACACTTTAGCTACCATGTCACTTGGACCAAACGCGGTGTAGCTAGGCTCCTAGCTCAGTGAATGCCAAATATCGCACGCGTAATGCGAAGACGTGGGATCGTTCCCCCCTTGCGGCAAGTTGCTTTTTCATTCACTTTCATTGCCATTAATTAATTATTTATTTGATAATTTAATTAGTAAGTACGAGTAATTTCCCTATGTTGTCCTTGGGTTCTTTGTTGGCTTTTCATGGTATGACAAATAAAAATCGGGCCCATCGGTTGGCCCCGTTTCTTGTCGTTCAAATAGGAGGGCGCAGACAAAGACAATTCATTTTCAGAGGCGTCGATAGAGATGAAGAGCCCACGTTTGAATGACGTTCTCGTCACTTTTCCTTCACTAATGAGTGCAGTTCACGCGCCCGAACTACTGGAGTGGGACCATCGTCGTCGCGGGAGCATGTTGAACACGCTCTAATTTGCGAAGCTGGATTGAGCCGATGCTTCGGAATGGTGCATAACGCACATTCGTTTGGCAGTGACCTTTAGTATGCAAAATGAGCAGGGAGCAGTAGATTGAAACTACATAGACTATTATTTGTTTTTAAGGCAAAAACCTTAGGTGACTCGCTGCAATGGCTCATATTCGAAAAAAGCTGCGTCTAGTCGTGTAGTTCGAAAATTATCATCATCATCATCAATTGCTCATACAATAAAAAGAAATCATAATCTGTGATGGCTCATATTCCCGTCAGTAAGCAAAGATGCAATGCCTGAATATGAATGAAGACACGAAATAGAAAAGAGCGAAGGAAAGAAAGAAAGAAAACATCAACATCAGGAATGGCTAATTTCAAACCATCAAAGATGTAATGGCAGAATGTGAAAGAGGAAGCAAAGAAACGACGAAAGAAGGAACGAAGTACGAAAGAAAGAAAGAAAGAAAGAAAGAAAGAAAGAAAGAAAGAAAGAAAGAAAGAAGGAAAGAAAGAAAGAAAGAAAGAAAGAAAGAGAAGACGGAAACAAAGAGATAAAAATGAAAGAAATAATGGAAGGACTTATAGATAGTGTATTAGGGGCTGCCGTGCGTCGTTGAGGAAGTAGGCCTACAGCGCAATGCGTTTACTTCACACTGCAGCTCGTTATGTCTTGCAAGAAGTCTGACCCCTTCGATCGGATAACTTAATGCATTACCGTGTGGGCAGCAGGCCTTCGCTTTCACGTGTTAAAGCAGTGTAAGATGCTGCCGACTTCATTTTGTTTTGAAATAAATGTCAACGTTGTTCCTTGCAAGTTAATTAGCGAAATACTAAAAGAGCATTGGATCACTTTGTTAATATTAGGGATGACAGCGATGATAACACGTGGAGCTCATCTCCGCTTTTCTAAAGAATGAATAATCTTAAGTCTAACATTTTCCTTTTCAGACGAGAACGAAATATGGCTCACTGCGTGATATATAAATACCTGTGTGTTGCACTGCGGCTTGGATTGCGACATGAGCGGAGAGAGAGAGAGAGAGAGAAACTTTATTGTGATTGTAAAGATTTGAAGGAGGGGTGGTCGGAGCCTCTCAGTCCAGGGCCCCACTGGCCTCTGCCGCCTGCCTGACCTGGCTAATTAAGGACTTTTGTCCTGCCAGATCGGAGCGGGCGAGCTGTGCCTCCCACTGCTCCATTGTCCTACTGGTGTTTGGCCTATGAGGGTGCTTAGTGCACTCCCAGGTTATGTTCATTAGGGTAGGTATGCCACCGCACCAAGGACAGTTGGCCCTATAACGAGTGGGATACATGGCGTTTAGCAATTTTAAATGGGGGGACACCCCGGTCTGTATTTTACGCCAATCGGCGGCCTCTTCCCCGTTAAGTTGTGGGTGAGGCGGCGGGTATTTTCTTCGGACTCCACGCTGATGAGCAAGGATGTCTTTGGCATTTAAATTGGTGGAATTTTGTGATGGGTAGTGCGGGTGGTTGGGGTTAGAAGAGGACGCCGTCGCTCGGTTAGTGAACCCTCGAGCTAACGCGTTAGCCTTTTCGTTCCCCTGTACCCCCGCGTGGCCCGGGCACCAGAGTAGGCGATGATGGTGGTTGAAGGATTTCGGGATTATCGCGAGGCTAGCCGCAGTCACGTGCCCCTTGAGAAACATGCGACATGTCTCCTGGGAGTCCGTGACCACGACCGAGTCCCTTTGCGAACGCTCCGCGTGAGCGAGTGCGATCGCCACTGCTAATATTTCAGCCGAGGTTGGGGATCCCGCCGTGGCCGACGCGGTAATTTGCTGTTGGCTGACAGCGTTCACGACTGCCAGGGCGTACCTCCTTTGGTAGCGCTGCCCGGTCGTCTCTGCATACAGAGCTGCGTCCGTGTAGTACGTGTTGTACCTATGGTTGTTAGAGTAGGCTGATTGAATGTGTTGTGCACGTGCTTTGCGCCTTTCTTTGTTGTACTCTGGATGCATATTCTTTGGAATTGGGGCTACTGTAATTTTGGATCTCATCGAAGGAGGGAGAGGTACGGCCTGCTCTGTGAGATAAATGGGGTATGCTGGGATATTGAGTCTAGCCAATATTGCCCTACCAGTTTTTGTGAAGCTGAGGCGCTCCCTCTGTCGCATCAGGGTGGCTTGCCTCAGTTCGTCGAAAGTAATGTGCACTCCCAAAGCTAACATGCGCTCTGTTGAAGTACATTTAGGCAGGCCCAGAGCAGCTTTGAAAGCGGTTCGGATTATTGTGTCAGCCTGCTTTTCCTCCTCCCTGTTCAGGATTTGGTACGGTAAGCCATAGGTTATTCGACTAACCACTAAGGCCTGTACGAGCCTTAGGGTATCGTCTTCTCGCATTCCCGCTTTTCGATACGTCACGCGACGTATCATTTGGGCTATGTTGTTGGCTGTGGATTTAAGGGTCTTGAGTGTCTGTAGTGCTCTCCCGTCGCTCTGAAGCCACAAACCCAGGACTCGCATCGTGGGTACCTCTCGGACTGATTGGCCCTCAACCACGATGTTAATCGATCCTCTGGATTTGTAGCCTTTCGCGTGTATCCGGATAACCTCAGATTTTTCGGGTGCGCACTTCAGGCCACTCCATCTAGAAAATTTCTCCACCGCTAATACTGCACTTTGGAGCGTATATTCCTTATCCCCTAGTGAACCTCTGCTCGTCCACAGCGCGATGTCGTCTGCGTAGAGCGTGTAACCTAGGTCGGGTATCCGATCCAGATCGCGCGCGAGTCGACACATCGCAATGTTGAAGAGAAGAGGAGATAATATAGCTCCTTGAGGTGTTCCTTTGTCAGGCATTTTAAATAAATCCGAAGTGATTTGGCCTATACTGATGCTCGCCTCGCGGTTGGAAAGAAACGCTCTTAAGTAATTGTATGTGTGCTCACCACAACCCGCGAGTTCGAGTTCATCCAATATTGCGGCGTGATCAGACGTTGTCGAATGCTCCTTTAAGGTCTAGTGCTAGGACTAGTCTCTCGTCGCCGTACGGTATATTTGTTAGAATTTCATCTCTAAGTAGGAGGAACGCGTCCTGGCAAGATAAACCCGTGCGAAATCCTATCATGGAGACCGGGAACCAGCTCCGCTCTTCCAGGTATCGCTGCAATCTGCTATGGATAACCCTTTCATAGAGCTTACCTAGGCAGGACGTGAGCGACACCGGCCGTAGTGTATCAATCGAGGGATTCTTTTTTGGTTTGGGGATCATGATTATTTTAGCCAATTTCCACTCTTGGGGCAAGTCTCCCTTGGCCCAGCACTCGCTATTAAATATCTTTGTGATTTTCGCTAGGGCTACCGAATCCATGTTTCGAATCATTGCATTTGTGATCGAGTCTGGGCCCGGTGCCGAGTTTTTAACTGCGGATTGTGCCGCCTCATACACTTCCACGTATGTTATATCTTCGTCTAATTTAGGGTTCGCCTCCCCCGCGTATTGTCTCCTCGCGTACGACGATCCCGTGGCAGGTGAGGGTCCTATGTACTTTTTCTGAAGCGCGTGAACGAGATCTTGGTCTGTACCCTCGAAGTTGTCTGCAATAATTTGGAGCTTCTTGTTGTTCTCAGTACGCGTGCTCATCGGGTCTAGCATGCTTCGTAGTATTCGCCACGTACTGCTCGTTCCCAGAGTTCCTGACAGGGTTCCACAGAACGTCGCCCACTCGTTTTTAGCGAGCTCGTTGGCATGGCCTTGGGCTTGCTCTGCCAAGAGAGCGATGCGTTGTCTCAGGTGTTTGTTTAGACGTTGCCTTTTCCACCTCTTGGCCAGTTTCCGCCTCTTTTCCCATAGGCTGACCAGGTGAGAGTCTATCACCGGCACTTCCGCTGTACGCTCAATGGCTTTAGTGGTGTCCCCGTGTGCTCGTCGAAGGAATTCGGTCCATTCTCGCATGTTGGTCGGGGCTGTATCGGACTCCTCCAGAGCTCTCTGGAGTTTTCTATAACGAGGCCAGTCAGTTAATTTAGTCTTTCCTATTGTTCTCCGTATGTTGGGCGTGGAGAGCGCTACTCGGATTATGTCGTGATCGCTTCCCAAATTTTCATCAAAGGAAACCCATTGTGCGTCTCTGATGTTTATTGTAAAGGCACGGTCGGGCGCCGTGTCTCTACTGACGCTGTTACCCGTGCGCGTCGGTTTGCCGATCTGATTGATTGCCCGTAAGCCCAAGGCCGTTGCGGTGCGCTCGAGTAGGAACCCTTTGGGCGACGTTTTCGCGTATCCCCATAGTATGTGGGGTGCATTAAAGTCACCCACTATCACCGCCTTATCCCTGGTGCCCGCTAAATCTTTTGTTGCTGAGAGAATGTGGGGTAGGTCGTTCCCTTTGCTTTTGGGAGGACTGTACAGATTTGTGATTAGTGTGTGTGCCTTACTTCGTTTCTTTGGCATCACACTGATAACTATGGAATTAGTCTCTCCCTCACTTGGCGGAAGTGTTAATAATTGAGCGTTTATCGACTTGCTCACCAGCGTGGCGACCTTCGAATTTTGAGGATCGCTCAGAGTGTAGTATCCCTGCAATTTGGCCGGCTTGGCCCCGACCTCCTGCAGACATATCACGTCCGGAGCGATTCCGGAGTTTTTGATAAACTGGTGGAACACTGCCGCTTTCCTGGAGAAGGAGCGGCAGTTCCATTGCCATATCTCTAATTGGTCTGAATTTTGTATTCGTTGCGATTTCTTAGCGTGATTAGCCATGTTGCCCACTCTTTTTTTAAGCCCGTGACGTTTCCGTGTCCGAGCCGTCGGATTCTGTTACGCAGTGGCTTATTTTAGTTTTTGCCGCACCCGCCCCTATCGCAATTGCGCGTTTTTTGGTGGGAACAGCCTTCGAGACTGCCCTAAGCTGTTCCACCACGAACCCCTTGTGTTTCTCGAAGTCCTTCGTGCACTGTTGTTGAAATTCCGTTAACCTTTGGGTAATTAATGCCATCATTTCATGCATAAATATTTTCAAGTTTTCCGCGATCATTGTCTGGATCTGCGCTGCCGTTATCTGCGCGTTTTTTGAGACTTGGGTTGTCGGAGACTGCGCGGAGACGGAGTTTATATCTGCCGCCGCTTTCGCTTTGGCTATTTCTTCAGATTGACGCGGCATTTCCTGCTGTGGTATTGTGCTATTGAAGCGCGCCTCTAACTCTGACACTTGTTTCTCAAGTGATTGTCGTTTGCGTTCTTCTCCTGAGAGCTGTTCTCTTAGTCGTGCATTTTCCTTTTCCAATTTTTGAATGCGTTTATCATTTTCACCAGTATTCTGTTTTGGAGCAGTGGGAGAAACAACTCTCGCCCAGCTCACCTGCTGTTTTTTAGGCAGTGGCGAATTTGACCGCTGTGAAGCCCTGGAGCTGGAGGGGTCCCTCGACGGAGTATTGCTCTTCGCTCTGCTTCCGTGTGGAGATCTGGATCGCGATCGGTGCCGGTAGAAGTCCTCCTCTTCCATGGACTCGAACCAGCGCCCCGGTGCCTTTTTCGTGTTCTGTCCCGACCGCTCCCGCGATCGCTTGCAGATATTCGTGCAAACATATTCAAAGGCATCATAGCACGGTTTAGCATGCTAAGCGAAGCTATTAACAGCTTACTTTACATCAAAAATAACAAATGGTTATTCATCTCGTTATCAATACTTGTTTTCAAATACATTTTTCATCATTGCGTAGACCTAATGCGAGGAAACAAGCATGGATACCGAGATGATTAGCAATGTCTTTGTTCTGATGTAAAGCAAGCTGTGCATAGCGTCGCTTAGCATCATAAGCCGCACTATGATGCCTTTGAATATGTTTGCACGAATATGTGCAGACGGCTTCACCGCTCAGGAAATTTCGCCAATTTCAATGCGAATACCATAGGGAAATCTTACTATATGCAATAATAATGCATTGATGACACTCATAACTCATAAGTGTACCATATTTTGCTCGTTTACCAGTCTTTTTCGTGTTTAACTTCAATCATGAAAGAGGACCCGCCAGGGTTGCTTAGTGGCTATGATGTTGGACTGCTAAGGACGAGGTCGTGGAATTGAGTCCCAGCCACGGCGGCCGCATTTCGATGGGGAAGAAACGCGAAAACGCCCGTGTACTTAGACTTGGGGGCAAGTTAAAGAACCCCAGGTGATCCAAATTTCCGGAGTCCCCCACTACGGCGTGCCTCATAATCAGATCGTGGCTTTTGCACGTAAAACGCTGTAATTCAATTCAATTCAGTCATAAAGAAGTATTTTTCAAGTCTATTATCTTTTATTTACCTCAACATGCAGAAGTCACGCGCACCTAGACCCCAAAGGTTTCTAATATTTCGACAACTAGACTAATTGTTCTCATTAGATCAAAGAAACTTGTCTTCGCTCCGACGGAAACAAGTCCACTTGTTAATGTTCCCTTTAAGTTGGAAGAAGAACGCAACAAACGAGCCCTGACGTTTGCGCCTTAATCGAAGCAAGTCAATCTGTTCCGCGACTGCCACCGGTGGCCGTGACGTAGCCACTTAGCGAAGCCGGTGGCGGGAATTAAATGCACACGGCCACGGCTTATGTTGATCTGTAAAGTGCTTGGGGGCTGCCATCATCGAGGCACTGTTACCACACCATGTTTTCTATTACCAATGGGTCCAGAACTAAATTCAGCCTAGTTCATTTCACATTGGTTCTATGAATGTTCGGTCGAAATATTTTTGGTTAAAAACGCATACGATGGTGACAAAGTAGAAGTTAAGGTCGAATGCTAGTGAACAGAGACACCATTTTATTCTCAACGGGTCCTGAAACAACCTCACATGAAAAAGAAATTTCCGTCCCGTGTGCAAGCTTTTCCAGTGCATTCTTCTCACGCCGTCAGGCCAACCGGATCTTGCACGGGATGTTTCCAGGCTAAGAGCTGTTGATTGGTCAGTATGCGAGGTTACATCAGTTTCGATCGATCTTGTAGCTTTTATTTAGCACGCAGTCGTACGCCTCCTTTTCCTCGTCGTCTCTCACTGCGTGCCTTGAGCAAATCAACTAATGTCGCCTGGTGTTGCGTGTTTAGCATTGCATGTGCGCCTGAACAGCGTGTAGCCGAAAGTCCCGGAGTCTTCATTGGCTGGAGTCAGGGTAGCTCTCAAAGAAGAAAAAACGGCAGCTAGTTTTTGGGCACTCACATATTGCCCTTGTGTCTTCTAGAGAATTGCGCAGCCAGGAAGAGAGAATGCACGTGAGCAGGGAAGAGAAGGCAACAGAAAAAGAACTTGCTCACCTTCAAGCGCAAAGTGGCTTTTGCGCCGTTTCACAAGGGTGCAACAAGGGTGTTATGTATTGCAGTCTGCTACTCCATTCGGACAATGTACTTTGCATTGCAAGAATGTGCTCAGAGAATGCGAAAAAGATTTCGCAATCTCGAACTTTGAATAGTGACATAATGTTGCTGCGACTAGCAGATATTTACGAAATGCTACGTGTTAGAGTTGTTGGTTGTGGTTGCCGGCATGCGTAACTGTATAGCAAATGTTCTTGCACAGTGCGCCTGCAAATTTGTAGTGGCAGATGTATTTAGGTAGTTGCTCCCCATATGCTAGAATTTCTTACTAGATACCCCATCGCGTGTTGGGAATGCTAACGATTACCTAGAAAAAGTAGCATCAGCCCCTTTTTCTCCATCCCAATGAGATACCACTAAGCAAATACGTTGTATGTAGAAATTACTTGCAAGCATGGTTGATTGCTCAGTTTAAAAAGCCAGCGGGATATGTTGACTCTTCAATATATTATAGAACAATGCCCACAAAATAATACAAATATTGGCACAAAGGTGCAGCACAATGAACAACATATGTGACTCGTGAAGCTTTTAAAGATTATCTTTACTGGATGTCCTCTATCGTACACCTTTTCTGGCAGCTTGCGAAATGTCTGCGCAGTAATCCGGCACTTCTTTGCCTTGCAGTGTTTAAAATAATGCCACAAAAAAGAACAAGAAACTTGATGATCACTAAAATTGCTTATTTACCGTACGAGACGACCATAATTAAAGTGTTCCGCAAATCTATTGCTATCTACAATCAAGCTAGCGGTAATTTATTGGCATTGAGGAGGCGGTAATTTATTTCGTACCACGTGCGAGAATTTGTCGCCAGCAGCGACGGAATTTAGCCAAACGCAAACATCGATCCTAAGTTTGCCACACATGCATTGGCACAATAAATACTACACCCTTTCGAAATGAAAGGCTGCAATTTTATGCTATAACTTAAAGCGCCACAAGGACAGAAAAAATTAACAGGCCTGCGCAGCACACGCAGCACAGTCACAGCGTAAGCTGGAGGGGCGGCTACACAGGAGCTCCATTTTGAGCACCACGCACTACAGGTATTCGCGGTGAAGTATCCTGACGTCGTTTTCACCACAACGATCTGAACGGTCAACCAGGCGTCGACGGCGAGCTGCGGCTTGTCCGGGTCTCTGCACAGTGGTCTGCTGAGCCCGATGTATCCTGGCTTCAGTCGGGCACGTAGCTCTACGACTCGGTTCTTCAGCAGCGGTTCGTTCCTTGCGAGGAGGCGCCAGAACGTGAACCGAAGAGTAAACACAGGTGTCCAGACTACGTGGCACACATTTCACATCCCTTTACCCATGGCATCGTACGTTGCTCTTGATGATGGTGATGATAATAATGGCATCCCCTTTGAAACGGGATGGTGACAAGTAGTCACCTAGCCTGCTACATCCCGGGACAGCTACGTGCAGCATGCAAGTGCTATATGCAACTGCTAGATGGCGGGACACCTTGTGGAACATAATGGAACTGCAATGCAAAGTTCTTATGTATCTACGCTACGCGGCGCGCATGTGAAATGGGACAAACGAAGGCAATGAAGATGATGATGATTGAATGGCATTCCCTTTGAAATGGGACGGGAAAAAGCAGTCACCTAGCCTGCTTGAAATAATAAAGTATGTCATACTTGTTTTTCATTACATCAATAATTATACATCTCCATAATCTCTTCTTTCCTCAAGACTTGTCTATCAAACTTTATGGAATGCGAAATTACGCTTGCATTCCCACGTGATGTGATATAAGTAAATAACCCAAGTGCGGAACAATGGGAGGGTCTGCTCACCAGCAGCGAGCTCGCAGCCCAACGGGCAATTGTGCAGCACGCCTGCGAGGCAGCAAGACTCAGCGGTGCCCTGGAATAGGGGCGCCGACCTTGTGAAGCGGCCAGGACTCAAAACATGAAGACACCGGCCCACCGCCAATCTCTCTGAGATATAGAGAAATAAAGTTTTTCCATTCCATTCCATTCTATCGAACTTGGACCGCTACTTATGCAGCTGCTACATGGCGTGCCAATTGGTGTAATAATGTGCAAGTGCAATGAAAAGGGTGCACGTATAGGCGCTACGCGAGGCGAATCTCAGATTGCAAGGCAAGTGGCACGATACGATGCTACTAATGATGATGATTTATTGGCATCGCCTTTGAAACGCGGCGCTCATATAGTGACCAAGCCAGCTTGATTTAGTCAAGTACAGAACGTATATTTCTTTCGAGCATTCTTGTGTAACTTCTTCCTCCTCGAAGTTTATTTAACTGCCTTGTACCGCTACATGTGCATCTGCTAAAGGTGTCCTACCTGGTATAATGATATGCAAGTGCAATGCAAAACGTGCACGTGTCCACACTACGCAGCGCGCATGTAACTTTGTGCATCTCCCCGAGTGCTAGGACGCATTTATAAGGCATTTTTGCCCGGAATGCTAGCAATGTTCGTTTGACGCTACTCATAATTCCATGCAATAAAGAAAAAAAAAGCCCTGGCGTGGCTCAGTGGTATAGTAGCTGACTCCCACGCAGAGGGCACGGTTCGATGCCGGCGGGTACTAGGTATCTCTTTTTCTCATTCCCAGCAATATCTGTAACGGACACCGGACAACGGCGCCGGTGGAGACGGCAGACATTATCGCCACCCGAAACAGCTATTGGAATGAGCTCATACAACAGCTGACGCTGTACAACTTCTGGCAACTCTAAGGTTATATTTTGACTAAAGTGACTACCGATGTCTGCTGACTGTTCTACAGACTTACTGCCTCGAACATCAGTCTACACACGAGGATTCCCTGATAAAGCTGATTTTCTTTTCCGCCTGCGAATTTTCCCTATATGAAGAATTGAGTCCCAAGTTTTCATTGAAATGCTTCCAGTGTATTTGTCATTTTGAGTTGGTGAGTCTCCATCCCTGCTAATTAGCAGGGGTGGGACTAATGCGACAATACGCCATTTTGATACAAACTCAAGTGCCTGCGCCAAACTACGCCAAACACAGAAAACTGTCTGAAATTGCGCCACGATGCGGCAGAACAGCTTCGGCACGTGTGCGAGTGGATTATTTCTCCGATAACAAAGAGTGCAATCGTCTACAATCCGCGCGACGGCGCCTCCCGCACAGTTTCTTGTAATTTTAGCACTTTTAACACTGGAGTTTACGGCGCTTCTGACGAGCGACCGGCGCGCGCGCAGACACTCCCGGCTGTCGTCGCTGTTCTCGGAGCTGTCAGGATTTACAGTGTACTAAAATACGGTTGAGTGGGCCGAGTTGCATGGTGCTCCCTAGATGAGGCACAAAACAACGAAAAGTATTCTGGGGGCGCTGCGAACGCACTCGGTATTCAATAGGCGCGCACTGCGGCGGGCTCAGCGGGCGGGCGTCTCTGTCCCCAGGGCTGGTATTACGTAAAACTATTCCAATCTGTTTTTATGGCCATATGGGTGAGGCCTGAGCTATTTTGGCCTATCACGAAGGCCTAGTAGCGGATCTGAAATAAAAAGGATTGAAATAGTTTTCTGCTACACGGTATAAAGCAAAACTTTTGCAATCTCAAAAGGATGGATAGGTGGGCTAGTCAATAATGCATTATGATAAAAACTTAGAGCACTAACAACACAAAGAACGTAAAACAAGCAACACACACCACACGCACTCACGACACACCACACGAGAGCGTGTGGTGTTTGTTTCTTCTTCTACGTCGCTTGAGTTTTTAGCGCTCTAAGCTTTTATTATATTTTGCAATCTGTTCTAGAACCATCTGGTATAACTTATACCATAATGATGAGCATTAGGTGCTTTCGAATCCCTCTTGTCTATTATGTGAAAATGGCTTGAAATGAAGTCGTAGGTGAAGCACCTATTGTGATAGCAAATTAGTAGACAGCTATAAGAAGTAAGGAAAGTAGTTTTATCGGTCATATAAACTTGTGATCAGTCATTTTGTAATTACACTAGCAAGCATGGTTTCCCGGGCGCACAAGCAAACCTTAACACACATCACTCGGTCACCACGTGCACCCGCTGTCAAAACACTGGAATGAGAAGGTGCGGCAGCAGCAGCGGGTGTATAGACTTTCGTGCTGCCTATCGCTTCAGCTTGAACTAAGCGGCAAAAACACAGCGCACACTCAGCTGTCAGCACTCGGCGCACTCGGTCCCCATCGCAGATTGTTTTCTGCCCCGCTACGTGCAGCAGCCGCCGGAGTAGAACGTCCCACCTCCGCCTACCCTTCCCCCGGTGCCTCGCGCGCGACGGAAGGCGGCGCGCTTTCCATTTGCCTCCATCGCGCGTGCGAGATTGAGCAGCTACTGTCGGCTCATCCTCGTACGCTTTCGCTCGCACGTGCAGCATACGGCGCGCGGCAAGGAAGTTATCACTCTTAGACTTTATACCGACTTCTTAGCGTCATCATTGATAGAGACTTGTCTTAGAGCCTTCACGCCTCGTACATGACAAAGCTTTTGGCCGCCATTGTGGGCCTTCCTGCGTTTCTTGGCGGGAAGTCCTGGGGCGCAGCAGTACCATCAATGTTGCAACTATATTATAAAGCACTGTTTTTGGGCTTCCTGCGGTACAGCTTACATGTACTAGGAAATACTTACACTACCAATATCTGCAAACTTCAGAGTGTACAAGCACAAGCACTCAGAATTTGTCTTGGTCTCCGAAAAACTACGTCAACTATTGCGGCCGTTGCCATTTCCTCAGATGCTACTTGGCAGTCTACATTGATACAGATGTCCTGAGAGCACATATCAGACACCCGACTCGGATTTCCGCACACCATCTTGCTTGCTTGCCAGCAAAAAGACAACGTTCAACTTTTGCCAAAAGTTTCGCAAGACATCCGTCTTATTTGCTATCCTAATTTACGCCTGCTACACAATTATCAGACCCATTGTGGTGTCTGCACCCGCCGCAAGTGCAACTGACGATGCCAGACATCAGAACGAAAGCTGGAGCTCCGTTGCGAGCTTTGAAGCAAGCAACATTGGAACACATCCACAACGTGCACAGATTCGGCCAAGAGGTCTGCACAGATGGTTCGGCAAAGCTCAACAGCTCTGCTGCGGCACTCATCATCCCGGCAAAATCTGAAGAAATCAAATTAAAAAATTCATGCGCTACCACACCAGTGGGTGCAGAACTTGCGCTTGATGCACTTGATTTCATTAATCAGGAACGACTGCAACAATGACCAGCCTTTAGTGACTCCAAGGCAGCCCTTCAGTGCATACAAAGCTCAATGCGCCCCAGACCCAATGAACAAGTGGCCTCAGAATTTCGACACATATATCATCGCAGCCATGACAAGGGACACACCATAATCTTTCAATGGCTTTCAGGACATTGCAACATCAGCGGGAATGACCACGCCGACGCAGCCGCCCGATCTGCACATGAGAGTGATTACGTGTCCTGATTACGCTTTCGCGAACAGACGCTGCGGCTGGGCAGGGTTTGTTATCCCATGAATACACTTTGCCCCTGTGGGACTCGAACGTGTTTACCATGTGTCGTTTGTGTTCGTTGTCTGCTGACATACGGATGCACCTACCGCCTGGGTTACCACGACATGAACAGACCACGCTGTACCATCTGCATTCACGAACTCACATGCGTTCCTTATTGGAATGGCCAACAGCCCCACGTACGACACATGCAACGGCGATGACACGCTCGCAAATATTATTTGTGTCTGCTCGCGATATAGTTCCCAGGGACAAGTGATGTGCTGATTACTGCGCCAGTTGAACAATCGTCCGCCCCTCCCCACCCCCCAGGGGCCCTTTGAAAATCGCGTCGGCAGTCTCCCATGGCAGACCACTTGCACTGTGAGTAAAAATAACGGTAAGAGCTACACGCACATATGATTTTGAGAGTATTCTCAAACTTTATCTAACAGGGCTTGAAGTGCTTACATTCACTATTTTGTTTTCTTTATTGCGTGCATTTGTTTTGTGCAACACTTCAGAGTTGGTCAAACCACGTGGCAGAGAAGGCTCAATTACTGATGAAATAAGCAGCAAATGTACTTGCTTTCGGCAACGCTTATCCTCTTCTGTCGCGGCCGAATGATGTGTCGTTGCTCGAAACACGTACTCGTAGATTTATCGAGCGAAGCAGCCGAAAGTGGCACGCAATGAGCAGAAAATGTCATCAACACTCACACCGGGTAGAGGCGGCTACACCAACATTTCTCACTCAGCTTACCGATTCCGCCCAGCCATTTCCGGAGGCGGCTGCGGCTGTCTTACTCAACACAACGCAAAACACATTAGGCAAGTCACTAGACGACAGCAGGATACGTATGATTGCCGCCCAATGTGCTTGGTTAGAGTACGTCGGGAGGGACTTTGATTTCTTGTCGGCTCTAGCAAACCGACGATACTGCTTGCAGAGAGATCTGTGAGTGGAGCGCCGGTGATGGAATGGCTTCCGCTAACGACGAGACGCATTTGCCGGTTCGCTTCCACAGTGTCTGCAAAGTTTGTGTTCGATAGCGTCCGGCTGGCAACATCCCGAGCCTACCACACGTACACGTTTTGTAAATGCTGAGCTTCCAAGAAGGTCGCAATTACCGAAACATTTTGTGAACAGTATCGGTGCAAAAGAGCACCGCTCGTATGTAAGTTAGCAGCTTCTGTTTCATACAAAGGACGTACAGGTTTAAAAATTTTAAAAAAATCATTCATTATAAAACGCATTGGCGTTGTATGCGTATCTCACACAGATATGCATCTGAGACACTGGACGCGTCTTAGACACTGAAAGGGCGAAGGAGTGGTCCAGCCGTTACTTAAAATTAAATGATGGAGTTTTACGTGCCAAAACCACTTTCTGATTATGAGGCGCGCCGTAGTGCAGGACTCCGGAAATTTCGACCTCCTGGGGTTCTTTAACGCACACCTAAATCTAAGTACACGGGTGTTTTCGCCCCCATCGAAATGCTGCCGCCATGGCCGGGATTCAATCCCGCCACCTAGTGCTCAGCAGCCCAACACCATAGCCACTGAGCAACCACGGCGGGTACCCAACTGTTACTTCTGGTTCCAAGAGAGTCTGGCCATAGGCGCATTTATTATTGCACCCCTGTTATGTTTAATTAATTTATCTAACGAACCAACATCATCAAATGCAATGTATGCATGCAATTACACTTTATTCCGTCTTATGTGTAGTTTTTTTTTCTAGCATGATATTTCAGTTACTTTATTAGTTCACAAGAGCTTACTTCTGCCTATAAGATATGACGTGAATGATCCTCTTTTATTTTCTTGATTTAGTTGACTGCTTCACTTCCATCGATTCTGGTAATCGGCATTGTGGTTATCTTCTTTCTAAATTTTTCACGGCGCAAACAAAGTGTGACAATTATTGTGCCTGTTTGCAAAATAAACGAAAGCATGATCTTAGCCATTCATTTTGATGCCTAAAATTCTGCATGACCAGGGCATTGGCTAAGTTGCACAAAGCGGTTACGCTTCTTCGTAACTTTTTCTACACCCATGTAGATATGAATAAGCCACTGAATTCACGTTAATAAACTCCTAAAACAAAGTGGGATTAGAAAATAATGCTCATTCAATAAATGAGATTCACATCATTCAAATGTAGCCTGAAGAATATAACCAGCCTGTGTATATACTGCATAATGGAGGCAGTGCGTAACAAGGAGTAGAGGAAGCATACATGAATATCTTAATACATATCTCGGGAAATGTCATAGCTGCCTAATATCTTCACAAGAAAATTACGAATATAACAGCTAAAAGAAGCAACATGTAGCGACACAATAGCTATATTGGTGACAACAGAATGGTTCGAAGAAAATTAATGTTAAAGGTGCAATATCTGGAGGGATAATGTGTATTGATTAGCGGGGCTAGATGTCGTTTCATCATAATAATGTCCTGCTATGTAGCGCTGAAGAAGGGTTCTCCAAATGGTTTCAAATCATAGTTATGTTTTAAAATTAATCAGCAGGAGAATAATGTTCACTTGCGTGGAAAAGCAACAAATGATAATTATTAGCAGTAAGCCTCGTTGAGCTGTAAAATATGTTCATCATGTCTATCTGGCCAGGAGTAACCCAGATAAAAAGAATATTTCAAAATAAATAAAAGTTGGTTTGAGTCGACATTGCAGTGACGGAAGCGAAAATGATACGCCCAACATTGTAATACAGCCAGCGGAAACTCGGCTTACCAGATTATATGGAAGAATTCCGGCGCTCTACAGTAAAGAAAGTGCCGAATAAAAAAAAACACATTCTCGAGAAACTGTGTTTTCTTTTTTTTTCGCCAGAAAGGAATATAATGGGCAGTGCTTCCTAGAATGGAAATACACAGCAAGCATATAAACGGTCACTGAAGCCGGTGTAATTTGGCTGAATGACTGAGAAGTAAACGCAGTTGAGGCCAACAAAATAATCCTGTGGTGTGATTAGAACAGCAAATAGGAAGGCTAAGGATGGAATCCACTGATGAAAACCTTCGGGTAATTATGCACCACTGAATTGACTATTGTCATGCGGCCTTGCTTAGTAACTCAGGGGACCAACTGCAATGCATGCTCACTGACCTGGAGAGGCAAAGCCGAAGGGTGGGTCTAAAAATCAATCTGCAGAAAACTAAAGTAATGTTGAACAGCCTCGGAAAAAAACAGCAGTTTGCGATAGGTAGCGAGGCACTGGAAGCGGTAAGGGAATATATCTACTTAGGACAAGTAGTGACCGCGGATCCGGATCATGAGACGGAAATAATCAGAAGAATAAGAATGGACTGGGGTGTGTTTGGCAGGCATTCTCAGATCATGAACAGCAGGTTTCCATTATCCCTCAAGAGAAACGTTTATAACAGCTGTATCTTACCAGTACTCACGTACGGGGCAGAAACCTGGAGGCTTACGAAAAGGGTTCTACTTAAATTGAGGACGACGCAACGAGCTATGGAAAGAAGAATGATAGGTGTAACGTTAAGCGATAAGAAAAAAGCAGATTGGGTGAGGGAACAAAAGCGAGTTAATGATATCTTAGTTGAAAACAAGAAAAATAAATGGGCAGGGGCAGGACATGTAATGAGGAGGAAAGATAACCGATGGTCATTAAGGGTTACATACTGGATTCCAAGGGAAGGGAAGCGTAGCAGAGGGCGGCAGAACGTTAGGTGGGCGTATGGGATTAAGAAGATTGCAGGGACAACATGGCCACAATTAGTACATGACCGGGGCAGTTGGAGAACTATGGAAAAGGCCTTTGCCGTGGAGTGGGCGTAACCAGGCTGATGATGATGATGATGATGATGGTGATGATGATGATGATGATGGTGATGATGATGTGGTAGACATAAAGTAGGCAGTTATGTTGACGAGGACGACGATGCGTAGGCGCTTAAAACACCAGAGTACCTTGTGTATTGAGTCGGGATCAATACTAGTTTTGTTATAAATCAGCAGGCGTTAAGTGTGTAATAAATTCGTGACGTGTCAATAACATACCCTGCTCAAACTCTGCTCTTTAGCCTGCTCCAAATGATCTAAGCGTCAGAAAGCAACTAATGTTTCATTCCAAGTCTCTGTTAAACAATGACAGTGAAAGGTAGCATGCGTCTGCGAACAATATGCTCTATGTGAAGTATGCCACATTCTTCTGGCACGAAGGGATGGTATCGGAAATAAAAAACTAAAGAGCTCAATTTCACGTGTTTGTTGTTCCATTCACAACAAATTGACTTCTTTCATAAAAGCAAAGAGCCACAGAGCGGGTTGCTTGAATAATGGCGGCGACTGTCTGAGAACCAGAAGAAAAGAAGCAGAACAAGATTGACTATCGGAATTACATGTTACATAGTAGGGAAAACTCGCGGACTAATTGATTTCGGGACAAAAGACTTAGGAGAGCTAAAGCTCAATGTTGGGCCAAAAATAAGCTCTATTCGCAGTTAGACGAATACGACGACGACAACGAGCTAGTTGATCAACTTCTCCATCACAGGACGCGCGTGATGAAGACTGGGTATTTCCGCGTTGGCCTCCTGCACTCAGTACTTTGTGCGTGTCGCCGCCTTCACCGGGACCCTATGAAAGACCACGTGCAGTTGCAGTAAACAAGAAAGCACGCACGCTCTTGGCTCCTGAGCACGCGTATAAGCAATATATACCGGGGGAGGCTTTTCGCAGACAGGACTATTTCTTATAGGTCACAAGCAAATGGAAAACTCCACAATGCGTGCCCCTGCATAGAAACTGGGAGTGTATAGAAGCGACAAGAAAACATAAGACAACCGGGATAAAAAACGCGCATAAAGACACCGCTTCGCCTCGCGAGGGAAAGTGACTCCTCTACCAGCATTTTGCAACGAGCACTCTCTCACCGCATTTATTTCTTTTTATATTTCTTTTTTTCTTCTTTAAATGTTTGTTGCTGCTTCGAGGCCCTTTCAACGTGACCCGCACAAAGCGATCCACGGCCATTCCGGCATTCATCGTGTGTAACCATCGCAGGGAAAATCAGAAGCACGCAGCACATTATCCCTTGTACATATAGCGGTCGTGCTCCAAGTTATACCCTTGTCCTTTGTCTTGCAATGCTGCCCTCTCCTTTGACCTTCGGGTCTCAGTAAGGTTGAATCTGCATACCTCGTCGACACCATGGAGTCCTCGACATCTGTGCATCTTTTCTCTCATATGGTATCAATGTACTCCTATCAGTGGCTACCTGGACCCTGCACGATCACTGCAAGATTACGCAGACAGAGCTGTTCTAGCATCAAGACCACAGCTTTCACATTCCTCTTTCCACGACAGAGACTATAAGACTGTTTCGCTGCATTGCATGCGGACTCTCGTTAGCCCAGTGGAACCACCAAAATTTCAGGCGCACCAGCTTACACGAACTCAACCTTTCCTTGATGTTCCGACCTACACTAGGATATGATCGACGAGAGACATCACTTCTGTGACGGTTGTGGTTTAGAGTTGCCTGTAATAAAGCTTACTCTACACTAATTGAAATGACCGGCTGGGCTGCGTACGAGGTCTGCGGTAGAAAAAGAAAATCGAGTATTTACTGCGTCGCTGCCCTGGATTTCATCCACACATTTTCCGACGTACTGCGACGAATGGACGATGGGCCACTGTCCAAGCAAGTGCTGCTCGAACACCGTCCCCTTCGCTCGCCAGCCCACAAGGTTATAAAAACACTTTTGCGCTTCTTAAACGCAATTGGCCTTTATGAACGTCTTTCTTTTCCTATTCTCTCACTGTCTCACACACACGCACACGCTCGCACACGTTTCAATTTCCCGTTTCCCGTTACCGGTTTCCAGTGTAGAGCCGGCAACCAGACGCTCTTGAAGTTAACCTCTTTTCTCCTTCTTCTTTCTTCTTGAGTATGTATAGTCGATCCCACAGGCACAGTTGTTTCGCACTGTTCGTCGGACTGAATGCGCCGAAGAAAGTCTATATTAACTCAGCAGTCCTTTGTCACACCAGGGTCTCACAATTCTTATTCCGATTTTTTCGCATTCATATGCGCAATTAGCGAAGTCACGTGTGAGCTAATTATTCCGGATTCATGACTCTCTATAGAACATACACACACAGCGCCAAGTGTACAGATACGCAATCTTCCTTGTTGATAGCCTTAGGGAAGACACGTGTGTCTACGTACTCTTTGTATCAATAAGCCGTATTCGGGTACTTAGTGACCTCATAGAATCAATAAGGCGTAATGTTAGCCAGTAGTAAGAAAGCGAGCACACACACCAGCACAACTAGCACTTCTTGTATTTTAAACATTTATTTTTGGTATTGTTTTCGGCTCTAAGCCAGTCCACAAGGTATGCCTCATGCCTCAAATGCTGAACAGATGATGCCTTAGAAACAAAGCAAGAAGAAATTTGCATATCACTTTACATCGGGCATATCATTAGTTATTGCAATTTTTGTTTTCTTTTTAATGTGTTTTTTTATATTTGCCGAACAAGACAAAGTTATTTTCTTGACACAGCAACACGCACTGAAAAAGCACCGGCTGCACAAAAAGGACGCCCCCTGTCCACGATGCCGACAGTTTCCCGAAATACATCTATGACACGTGCATATATATATATATATATATATATATATATATATATATATATATATATATATATATGCCGGAGGAAATAAAGACTGCAGAATGATCTACGGAACCGTTCTTTCGAGAATATTTGTTACGGACGTGAATGTTTCTTCTTTCTTCATGCTACAGTTGCGTTTGTGGTGGAGAACCAAAACCAGGTCTTTCCTTAATAATGTTTGGGCCACCACTATGCGTTCATCCGATCCAACATTTGTTAAGGCAAAATTAAAGGTAATCTTGAAGAGGAAATCATTGACGCGATAGCGTTAAGGGCCCCGTCTCGTAGAGAATCCGGTGTCCGCGTCCGTTGTCCGCGTCCGGCGTCGGTGTCCTGTGACCTAAGCTTGCCGTATATATTTAGGTATATGTATATCCATCTCTTGCTATATGACATGCGGCATATGCGGGTTATATTGTCACACGATTCTATCTCTAATGTTAGTCATACTTTGTGTTACATTCTTGAAAAAGTTATTCTTCGAATTTTGAGGACAGCCCCCAAACAGACGTCATGAAGCAAAACATCCACAGCGCATGCCTTTTATGTTGAATATTCCCAGAATGACATATGAAAAGTGCCAAACGATAACAGAAGCCTAAAAATAAAGTTTTTTTTTTTTGCCGCTGCCCTGCATTGCCTCCGGGATCGGCTCACGCAACAAGCCGCATTTACACTAGAAAGCTCACCTTCGTGCATTGTGTTCCCTTCCAGCATTTCTTCGTAAACATTGCGGTTACGTAGGTTGCAGTTGCCGGGAAGCATGAGAAGCAGTCAGGGATGTTTGAATGCTACCATGTTCCACTCTTAAAGTGCGAAGCTTAAGCGTCCCCCAAATGTTTGTATATAGACTTATTCCCACCTCGCTCATTCCTCGGGTGGTTACGGTTACTGCAGGATCCACAATGCCTGGGCATCTTTCAGTACTTCATGTGAAGGTTTCTGGACCGAAGCTTTGCGCCATGTGGCAGCGCTGTAACAAATGTGCATGCAGTGAAATAAAGGTAAAAGTTAAGACATCCCATTTCAGTCGAGCAGGAATGCTGGTTTACGCACGGTCTTTCGAAATAAATGGAGTGCAGGAATGAATAAGAGGCGCCATTAAATATAATTGAAGAAGGTTGTCTACACACAAGTGTCAGCGCATTGAATTGATGTGATGTCTCCGTGCATAGGTATACTTGCACTGTAGTAAGTGCCAGAAAGCAGGGCATATGGGGAACTTATTGCACACACTTCAGTTTAATACAGTTTCATTGCTTTTCTGGAAAATGATAAGGTGGCTGGGACAGAGCTCTCCGGCCTTGTGGGTGTGAGTATAATATCGTTTTGGCAAATGCGAGCTCAAATTCGGAAATTTTATACGTGGCATTAGCCAAATACGGCTTCCGCGAAGAGAATCAAAAGTAAATGATATATTCAGCGATCGCATCGCTCAGTACTCTGCGTTTCTTCCTCATGCGTGTATGTGTGTGTGTGTATTTTGCAAGAAAATGTTACTCGTCTATTCCACTCTCAAGCCTGTAGTACAATAGACATTGCGCAAATGTGCGCACTGGTTCATGGAGGATCGTGTTTGGCAGATTCATCAGCTTGTTGGAGGCGACCCAACAAGGTATTTGACCGTGTCCTTGTCTCCATAAGATGTTACCGTCCGCAACATAGTGCTTGGTCTGCATTAGCATGGCAGAACCTCACCATATGAATTTGTAGCTCGTTTTTATCAAATGTTTCTTTCTGAATTGCTGTTTGAATGTGGCCATTGTCATTACCATGTCTCATTTCTGTTCTCAATCATTATCGTGAGTAGCGGGCGTCAGAACGGCAGCCAGTAAAGAAACACTCATCCGTATACTGGTGAAAAGTCGGCAGCACGGGTTGAGCTGCTCGAGTGATGAACTGTTCGAGGGAGATAAACTGCTTAAGAGAGAAAGTGTGCACGTCCAGTAGGTCCTCGCTATTCCCCAGCACTCTCGTAAAACAAAGGTTTTCCCGTCACCTCGCACTCCTGTATTCGTGAGCCGTTATCGCATTGTGACAACTTTTATTATATACATTAAAATCTTTACGCATGTTCGTAGCCACCTCGTGGGTCCGGTACTACTAGTGTCACTACATTGAGGTAAGACACACAGCCACATCAATTTATGGCCACGGCCTTAAATGTTGAGAGCACCTCGCTGCATTATCCAGTCGGTTAGGCTGCTTGAAAAAGTTGCTTTCTTGATGCAAGATGAGCTGCACTTCTGTCAGCTTGTGTTTAGGTTGACAAGAAGAAATTTAACCTAGCTACGATGACGAACATCTGCATGCAAGCAGCTGTATTGTATTTTGCTCAATGCTACGTTTTGTTTGTGCTCAACTTGTCCATAGTAAAAACTAGAAACAATGGCAGCAGAAGCAACGGCTAACATGGAAATACCAGCGCCTATGAACAATACTTGTGTGCTGGTCACCCGGACGTTTTCAATGAACATTAAAACAAAGTTCTATATAACTTTCAGGGTGCAGCACTGAAATTAATGCAAATGATAATGTTCGTTGCCACCCATACACAGCCCACTTGTTTTGTGTCCAATCTAAGCAACCAGTACGGCGGTAGTTAAATTGGCAAATACAAGAAGACGAGTCATTCCCCTAAAAATAGGTCTTTGAATCTATAGATTTTCCTGTCATCTGGTTGGGCTGTATTGAGGTTATCTGTGATCTTAGTCTCTGAACAGTAATTGGAATGGTATATTCATTTTTCCGAAAAGCTTCAACTGCGAAAAAAACGTCAAACAATGTTCGCTTGTATACCTTTATCTATACCGATGGAAGCGGTAAAAGATAGTAGAAAGAAAGACAATTAGGCACACTCTCACATTCGGTCGCTATCTCTCCAAAATGACGAAACACCCCTGTTCTCTAGCAAAGGGTAGCAAGTGAGAATTTTATTTCTCGTTATCTTCCCGGTCTTTATCTTTATTTCGTCTTCGTCTCTCTCTACCTCTAACTATATATAACTAAAGTTTGGCTAAAATTATGTGGGACACCTTGTACACACACGCACACATACATACATACCATCATACATACACACATACATACATACATACATACATACATACACACGCACGCACGCACACACACACACACACACACACACACATATATATATATATATATATAAATATATATATATATATATATATATATATATATTTATTTATTTATTTATTTATTTATTTATTTATTTATTTATATATACTATGGCACCACATCTCAAACCCAAAATTTCCCTCAGCGGAGGCCAATGATGACCAGATATCTTTGGGTACTTTCCTCAGCGATCTATTTTGAACGCCCTCCGACAAAGGCTGGTGCTAATCATCGTCTCTAGACACATCTGATGTGCATTTTTAGACCCACTCAAGCAGAGAATCATCAAGCGTGTCCGAAGTCAACCTCAAAGATGAAGTTCTGGATATATACGCTAAACAGAGGACAATGGAGTCAGTGGCGTTTTGATATCTCTTTAGGTATCATATAATATCTGCTGGAAAGAAGGAGATAAATACAGAGAAGCCCACAGCGGAACAAAAAAGCGACGACAACTGAGAAAACCGTACCAGTTGAGACAGAACTTATACGGACCCTGCAAGGATGCCAAAAAGGAAAGAGCAGCGGATGCGACACGCTCTTTCTTTGTTTCATCTTTCTTGTAGATTCTACAAAAAATGTCACAGACAAATGAAACTGGCGACGACTCAAGGAACAGAAAGTGCTTTCCCATCTCCCACGCGGATGACAAAAAAAAATTGTAAACATGAAATGGCGCCAGCGATGGCTCCCGCTCCAGAAAAGCTGGAAAAGGGCACCGTTGAAGAAATCGTCCATTTCTAAACAAAAATTTCTCGCACGGTGCGCTTGAATTCTCCTGGCTATGCTGCAAACCGCAGGCGAAGTTGTGCGTGGTCTCTTTGTTCCTTTCTCATGCAACGCTCGCCTCCTTCTAGCGCTTCTCTTTCATTCTGTGGAAGACTATCTTTCTGTCTTCCTGAGAGAACCGGCGTTCACAGCAGCTTTCTCTATACCAATTTTTTTTTTATTCTTGGGCTTATCCTTTGGGCTAAGGCATCTCGGTGATCCTGGTTATACGGGAGTGCTGCGGCGTGTATGCGTTTAGGAGCAAGCTCATACACGAAGGGAGACGACGCAGCCGCGCGAGAGACACGTTCGGTTGCTCAGCCGAGTGTAGCCCAAAAGCAACAAGCACGCCCTCGCTGCCCATGCCATACTACCATGAAGTGTTTTTTCTCGGCCTACATTGCACTTTTTTGACGTCTTGAAAAGAAGTGGCATCGAGAAGACCGTCGCATCTATTTTCTTGTCACATTTCGTGTGCGCAGAAGTACCCGAATATGAATCCTTAAACCTAAAGCAGAAGCGCGTTCAGACGACTTCCATATTTTTTTTTTGTCGTGGCCGTTTTGTTCAATAATAGCACACGTAGAGAAGTTATATAGGGTAACCATGGAACTCTATCGTAGTTCCAGCTTTCGTCATGTTGTGAAGCCGTGTTGTCAACGAAGTGCAAGAAGCACATATGCTCGAGCAAAGATTTTTGTACTAATGTATGCTTCTACCTCGAGGGGGCGCCTCTGGTTAGGGGTGCCTTTAACGAAAGCGTGCTGAATCTTTATTGAAATGGCAGACATCCCGACGTGCGACTAATGCAGCTGTAAAGAAACAATCAAACACGTATCTCAGTTTGGTCATAGTTGTGACGTCGAATGTGACGCGGTTCGAACATCGCTTAACGGGTTGCATAATGAATCCTACTCCGACACAAAGATTCTAAGCCTTGCGTCGCAAGCTTAAAAAGAAACGCGAGCTTCATTTCAGTTTATGAAATATGCTGGCTTCGGTGTCTGTTTGTAGAATAACATGTGCAGCCTAACGGGTTCGAGCTACTAAAGCTTCCCTCGCTCCCGCTCCTTTCTTTTTCATCCCTTAACCCCCTTTTTGCGAACACGGTAGCCAATTAAACGCGCGTCTGCTCGATCTGTCTAATTTTAATTTCCTTCATCCTCCTCCTCACGCAGAAGAGGATAGTTTCTGCTGTTTTCGTTGCTGCTGCACCAGCTAGAATTTAACAGCCAAATCGATGAAGCATGCTAATCTCGGTAGTGTCATCTAGCACCGGCGAAATGATGACCGTGGAGGGCGGTTGTAGGTGGAGGTTTCCATTGAGGTATAAGGAGAAGAAATGGGGAAATAACAGAGTGGTATATTTAAATAGCGGACACATAATTCTGCTGAAAATGCGCGCTTCCACAACGAATGCGCCCCACCTCCCACCCCACTTTCGCTATGCCTCAAGCGGACGTAAGCCAGCGAAATGGATAGAAAAAAAAATTGTACAGTCAACAATGTACACGTAAGAATATACAGAAAAAGCCTGTGGGCGTATTCGCATAAAACGTTCTGACGCTGAAGCCATTCGATCCGCGTTAGAACAGAGCCATTTGAAATATTTACTGTATTATGAGCTCAGGCGGCTCACTAACTGCAACATTTCTTACTAAAATAAATAATTACATTCTAGGGTTTTCACATTCCCAAAACACGATCTTATTATGAGGAACATCATAGTGGGGCCATCAATTTTGACCACCGTACGTTCTTTAGCGTGCGCCGAATGCATAGTACACGAGTGTTCTTGAACTGCGCCCCCATCAAATTGCGGCCGCCGCGGCCAGGAACGAACCCGTGACTTCGAGCTTAGCGGTGCATTGCCATAGACTCTAAGCTACCACAGCTGGTAAGCAGCCCTTAAAACAATAAAGAACGATGTTCATTTGGTCCGAGATTTTATTCATATCGAGTCACGATTGCCTTTCAGTGTACGAGTCGAATAAAATGCGAATGCTTGTGATCCAACTTTTCACTGCAGTGTTTTTAGTAACCTATGTATCTGAATTGAGAAACTGTAGTTGGCCTCAAGCTATAAGCCGTGTTCTCGGCAACCCTTTGGGAAAAATTTGAATGAACTGACTGATCATTTGATTAACTTCATTCTAACATTTGCTCTAAGCTGCAGCAATGTCTGGTTTGTCCGGTAGTGTGAAATAAACAATCGATGTGAAAATCTATCATCAAATACTTTATTATTGTCTGTAGCTAAACAATTATTTCGCCAGATTAGGAAACCCGAAACAAAAGTCTGAGGCCCCGGAAATTCTTGCCCATTCAACGCATCTACCCCGCGAGTATAAAGAAAAGGAGATTTGAAAATAGGGTGCTTGAAAATAGGGTGCGTGGTGATTGAAAATATCTGGGGTGCCTCAGCTAACTTTAGCCAGAGTTTAAAAATATGCGAATGCCACGTAACTGGACATAACCAAGGTAACGTTATTTGCCGTCGCTTGGGGACACTTTGATTATTTCTTGCTGTTCGCATAATTACATAATTACTCTTAATTAAATAATCAACTCCTCATATATTATATTTAGATAAAAAGTGTCAATGACAAAATTGTAGAGGGACATGAAAAACTCCTTATACAGCTTTCTGTTGCTCAATACGTGCTACTTGAGAATGTTTTTCTGAGCGTGAAAGAAGCCCGTCAATGCACGCAAAATTTTCGCACCATTTGCCGCTCGAGACACTCGAGACAGGCCGCTGTAGGCAGGCTTTCATATAGTAATAGCTTTCGAGAGAAATGCATAAGCCAAGCTTCTCGAGCCTTGTGGCCATGTAACTCCATTACTTTGCTCAGCAATGGCATTGTGTAACTTCGAAATCGATCGTCATTTCTTTTCCTGTCACTATGCTTTACCATGCACTGTCATTTCATCATCATCATTTATTAACCCTTAAAGCATCCGCACCTTTTGGGGCATTGCATTAAGGAGGGGCTCGAGGAGCGCAAAACAGAAATTCGTGATATTCATGAATTTCTGTTTCATGAAATTGAAATTGAAATTGAAAATCATGAAATTTCATGAATTCATGAAACAGGGTATTTATGATAACAAAAATGGTATGAACGTTACACGCAATAAAAAAATAACAAAATAGAAAAGTAAAGAAAAAATGCCTGTGTACTATAACTTAGATTAACCAAAGTAATTTAATAAATTACCTTACTTTTATATGCTTCCTAACTCTTAGTGTTATTGTGTATAAGCGTTATCCTGCATTAAAAAAAACTTACCTTTAAATACGGTGTATGTCGTGTTTATTTTCCGCGTGTCTCTTTTTTTGTTAATATTCGGTCGCACTACCCAGATATAGCTATGAAACCTACAGAACCTGTGCATCTAAGGATTACAGTATTAGACATTTTCAAAGCAGTCTACAGGTGAATGTAGTGCTCAATTTATAGTTGTCCACATTATTTCTTGGCAGAATTTTCCTTTCTGTTGGTCCGTGTGTACTGTTCCCCCTTGCGTTTCTTCAGGTTCGTCGTTCCCACTGCAAAAAAAAAAATCAATTTGTCCTCATTTGAAGCCATGTTATGGTGGTGTGTACAGAATACAGAGTGTACAGAATACACGAATTTATTAACCTCACCTGAACCCACGCGGCGTTCGGAAGATATAAGAAAAGTCATGTAACTTTCAGGCCTGGAGCCGGCTGCTGTGATTGCAGCAAATGTACTGCTAAGGACAGTCCTGTCGGGTGGAGAGCAAATGAATCTTAGTACTTTTCCCATTCATCTTATTTTTGGGGGGGAGAAGAGGGAGGGGGTCCCCAAGCTCCAGTGCCCAAAAAAAGTTTTTGCGTGATCGTTGAGGTGGAAAGCGGCGGTGGGACCGGGACGCTAGAAGTGGCGGTTATCAGGTTAAATCTCTGTAATGGTTACTTAGTGCCGGAAACACAATTAGGGCGAAACGTGGAATGACTACCATGTAGGACGTTATCTTAAGTGGGCCCATTCCATGTCGCTGCAATTATCTTCCAGCGCTTTACGTACGGGCAGCTTGTGAGAAGGCTAATCCAATTTCTACTCTCATCTACAGACGCTGCTACTGCTAGCACACATTTATCCCACCCGAACAATGTTCGAAAACAGGCTAGTCGTATACGTGTTCTGAACGCTATTAGGCCTGCACTAACAAGGGAGCTATATACTCGGCAGCAGGAGAAATTTCCTTGACATTACATATGCTGCTGTTTACAGACAACCATATCATAATTACAGTGTACTTCAAGCTCGGTTGTGCTCAATCTAAACACAGTCGAGAAGAACGGTCATGGTTACGTTTTAGTGCGATCGGCAATGTTTCGGGGCGTTCGAATTGCATTTCTCTGTTATCAGTACCCTGTTTGACTGCATGCGTAACGTGGCGAGAGAGAGAGAGAGAAAGAGCGAGAGAGAGCATATGATAAGTGAAAGTTAGGGAGGTTAACCAGAACTGGGCCCGGTTGCCTACCCTACACTGGGGAAAAGGGAAAATGGGACGGAAATATTAAAAGAAGAGAAAGTTCAGTGGGAATATCGTTTGGTCACTCAGTCCGGATCACAGACGCTGACTCAATCCAGTAGCTTTCCAATATCGCGGCAGCGCTTTTGTGGCCTTCTGTAGCTGCGATTTTTGAGGCCATGGTACCAAGATCTTGTTCAAGGTGAACGGTTTTCTACCTAATTGGTTGAGAGCTGTGCAGAGGTCATGCCTTTCATTTTCAAAAGATGGTCAGTTGCACAGTAGGTCTTCTATAGTTTCCTCGACACCGCAGGCATTGCACTCGGCACTATCAGCCATTCAAATCAAAAACGTATTTGCATTGGTGAATGCGATGCCCAAGCGTAATCGGCCCAGCATTGTTTCCTCATTACGCGGAAGCCCGTGGCAAGAATTCCAACATCGTGCTTGGTTCGCTGCCCTGGTCGAATTACACTTTCACATTTCCGTCATGTTTTCACTTGAGTAGTCTCGTCAGCGTGCGCTTATCTGCAATTCAAAAAAAAATTAAAAGCGAATACGAAGAAAATTAAGGCAGAGCTCATCTCGCGATGACTGTAGATGTTAATGCAATTAGCATTCAAGCAATGACACAGTATTCTCGAAGTCACGTTTAGTTAACATGTGTCATGGTCATTCCGAGACATTCGTTGCTTTGACTACATAAAACATACTTAGGTGTCGTCCGACTTAGCTATGGTACTCGTTTGCCAATGTCACCTATAAGCACATAGATGAACAAGAAAAAATTTATTTATATTGATATATATATTTCTTACTGCCAGCCTAACCTTCAGGCACTAGGCAGGATTGTGTAGTACAAAAAGTATTTCAGGGGCCGTAGAAATAAGTTCTATAAAACGAAAAATATGGTGTGACGACGAAGGCACGAAGGCAATGAGGTGCAGATACTTAAATGATGATGGTGTAGTAACGAGAACACTGTGACCATGACGACGTGAGGATAACGATATGACAAATGTATGACGACGATTGCGTGATGATGGCATTGTGATAACAAAATTGAAATTGAGATGACGAAGCTGGAATGAAGACGCGGGTATGACAAAGAATACATGATAGCGACTGTCTGGCGACGCGACATTGACGACGATGGCATCAAGGCAATGGAATGACGTTACTGAAGCGATGACGATGCCAAAACGACAGTGTGACGACGTTGGCGTAATGACAGTAGTGTGACAAAGACTTTGTGACGACGATGTCAGGACATCGGTGGCTTGACCAGGGTTGAATGACGAAATTAGAACGCAACGATCATGATGTTATCCCGACCTTGGCGTAACAACAAATGCACAACCACTGTATCATAATGATGCTGCGACGATGACGGTATGACGAGAAACAGCTGACTACTCTGGAATGAGGAGGATACAACGATAACGATGGCATCGTGACCACGAGCCCATACCTAGTGACCCTAGCGATTAGACAACTTAGGCCACTCGGTTGGAGTAGAAGGCAGGACGAAAATGGCATAACGAGAGCCAGAACACGAGGCTACGATGACGATTTCACGACCACGATGGCATTACGCCGGTGGCGTGACCAAAAATACATGACCACTGTAGCACAACGATGGCATGATGACGATGGGATGACGAGAGTACGGTGACAAAGCTGGAATGACAATTATGTAACGACCACGATGGTGTGCCCCCCACGAGCACATACCTAGTGGGCCAAGCTATTAGAAAATTTGGACCACTCGGTCGGAGTACAAGGCGTGGCGACAACGGCATGATTAGTGTCATATTACAAAGCTGGACTAACGATGATGTAACAGCCACGATGGCAGCGCCACCACGAGCACATACCTAGGGGCCCAAGTCGGCTACTGTGTCGGCGTAAGATAGATAGATAGATAGATAGATAGATAGATAGATAGATAGATAGATAGATAGATAGATAGATAGATAGATAGATAGATAGATAGATAGATAGATAGATAGATAGATAGATAGATAGATAGATAGATAGATAGATAGATAGATAGATAGATAGATAGATAGATAGATAGATAGATAGATAGATAGATAGATAGATAGATAGATAGATAGATAGATAGATAGATAGATAGATAGATAGATAGATAGATAGATAGATAGATAGATAGATAGATAGATAGATAGATAGATAGATAGATAGATAGATAGATAGATAGATAGATAGATAGATAGATAGATAGATAGATAGATAGATAGATAGATAGATAGATAGATAGATAGATAGATAGATAGATAGATAGATAGATAGATAGAAAGCGGCTGAAGTAGGCAAAGAATGCTCATCGGAAATGAGGTGCCAAACCGCCCAACCTATGCAACACGTACACTTTGTTTATAAGGTGGGAGCATAAGAACACTACTTCAGCAGAGTGCACTGATCACCAGGGGTGCGATCTTGTACGCGTTCCAAACTCCAACGGAGGCGGTCCGTTCTTTCCGTCGCGAAATTGGCGGTCCGTTCCGTTGCGTTCGTCCGATAGCAGACACCACGGAATGATTGACAGCAGATATCACTTCACAATTGACGTCATGGCGTTCGTCACCGTTCAAACTGAACAAGCGTGTGCGGCTCGGTGGAACGGACCGCCTCCGTTCTATTTTGGAACGCGTACAAGATCGCACCCCAGTTTTTCGCCCATGCAGGCATACTAACGCAGATAAATTGTAATCTGTCCTATCTAGCAAGTCATGCGTATACGCCTCTCTCAACTGATTTGAGCGTAGATGGACGCCTACAGACTCCTCCAGTATTTAACCCGTGATGCAATATTCATTGCTTGCATGCCTTATTCAGTATCTGTTTGCTTAATACTAGCACATGCTTGCCTTGGGGCTACAAGTGCGTGCCTTAGGACTGCAAACGTTGTTACTGTAGCCATCTACCGAAAACGTGTGCCAAAAGCGGCTAGGGGCTGCTGATGTCGTATATGCTAACCAGTAGCTGTTTTCTGGCCCTGTGCTTACTTTAGAGGCTCCCATGAAACAATACTTCTTCAAGAGCACATAGAGAAAAATAGTATTTTGTGGAGCCCTTGTGATAGCAATAAATTTTTCTAATGAATGGTGTTTTGCGCAGCAACTGGCGCAATAGCCGCGGCTAAGGAGTTTCCACACTTGTTCGTGCTGCAGACGCCACGGTAATGCACCTGCCGCAACGGTCTGCGAAGTCATCACTGATTAGCGAGCAACGCAGAAAGGGGCGAGTTACCGCCAATAATTCACTCTCGATGAGCAGTTGATTCAAGCAATAATTCATTCCTAACCTTCGTTCCTGTACTGTAGAACCAAGTACAGGCAAGGGCGGAAACTCGCTATACCTTCCTTGGGACACACGGTCCCATGCCGATAGGCGGCAGCGCCGCTTCCACCACTGGCAGTTGCCGGATATCCAACAGGAAATAATTCGCAAGCAAAACAATGTCTCCAGGTCGTCACCGATGAAGTCAGAGAGTAGAGGGAGAGGGCGTGCCGACGGGAGGAGGAGGCTTGCCGCGAAGCCCTCACCCTCCTTTCTCACTTCGCATGCAAGCGGGCTGTGTTCGTGCTCTCTGGCAGGCCCACTGGCCGCGCAGCGGCATTGGCCAAATCGCGGAGCAGAACCCGCTGAAGTATGCCGTGTTTACGAAGCTCTTTTTTTGTGTGTGCCGCGTTTACAATGGAAGCTCCTATTCACGTTTTAAAGCACTGGGACAGCGCTCGTACACACCAGTGCCGAGAAATTATAATGAAAACTATTTATATAGCAAACCGTCGTTCACTACCACTATTCGCATGTTATATTACATTTCATCATTTCGTGAAAGTAGTCGCTTTGAAATTCCTAACTTGTGGTTATGTTTAGGGCTGCAGTTCAACTTGTCCACACGTTATAGTGGGGGTACTATAAAGAAAATAACTTCCTGGCACCATCGATTGTTAATTTTGTTCGCGTGTTGTGAAGTGGATCAACTAAAGCAGGCCGATTTCTCAGTCAGAAAAAACTGAACACAAGTAAAGGTTGAACGTTTTTGTGTTTATTCATATATTCCCTACTGGAAAAAGACTCGCCTCGACGATGTGCGAAAGCGTCAATCTGCATAAACACTTGTCATTCACAACTGAGAGAGAGAGAGAGAGAATGAAGAGGAAAGGCAGGGAGGTTAACCAGATATGAGTCTCCGGTTTGCTACCCTACACTGGGGATGGGGGATAGGGGTTAGAAAGATGACAGAGAGGAAAACGCTAAAAAAAGGAAAAAAAAACACGCACACATGGAGGCACACACACAAAAAGGCGTTCCAGTTAAAGTCGTTCACACAGGCCGGTAGATCGCAAAAAGCGCAATAGCGCTTGCACGGCCTTCTTCTGTGACGGTAGGTCCTCTCGATGTTGTAGAATTCTTTTTTCGGATAGCGCTTGTTCGTCCAGTTTGTCAAGTTCGTGGCGAAGGCATGCCCTCTGTGTACTGTACTGCGGGCAGGCACACAGAATATGGCCAATTGTTTCTTCATGGCCGCAGTGGTCACAGGTTGGGCTGTCGGTCATCCCTATGCGGAATGCATAGGCTTGAGTAAAGGCAACGCCCAACCAAAGTCGATATAAAAGCGTGGCGTCTCTACGGCGAAGCTGTGATGGCGCTCGAAGACTTAATGTTGGGTCAAATGAGTACAGTCGCGTGTTTCTTAATTGTGGTTCATTCCATTGCGACGCGGTGCACTGCCGAGCAAGTAGGCGGAGCTTCCGTGCTGCGTCAGTTCTAGAATGAGGAATCGGGACGCAGCGTTCCTCAGTATGGGCTGAGCGGGCAGCGTGATCCGCCCGTTCATTGCCGATAATCCCGCAGTGACTTGGAAGCCACTGAAAGGTTATCTCATGGCCTGCTTCACTTATATGTTGCAAAGTCTCTGTAATATGGAATATTAGTTGCTCGTGTGGTCCACGTCGCAGAGGTGACAGTAGAGACTGCAGTGCCGCCTTCGAATCGCAGAATATTGTCCATTTATGTGGTGGTTCATCACCAATGTGATGAAGGGCAGTAAAGAGCGCTGCGAGCTCTGCTGCCGTCGATGTTGTCGCGTGGGTCGTCTTAAACTTGATTGTTGTAGCTTTCGCTGGTATGACGATTGCCGCCGCGGTGCTACTTGGAAGGACAGATCCATCAGTGTAAATATGCGTAGAATCACGGTAGTTCTCGTACAAATGTAGTAGCGTGAGCTGTCTAAGGGCTGGCGATGATAGATCAGCTTTTTTCGAGATACCAGGTATTGTGAGGTTGATTTTTGGCTGAGCGAGGCACCATGGAGGAATCGAAGGTCTCGCAGCCGGGGTAAAACAAGCTGGCAATGATTCGTCATATGCGGTTATCGTCCGGCTGAAAGATGTGTGTGGTCTGTCCGCTGTTAGGGAGGCCAAGTGGTGACGAGGAGTCCTGGTCAGATGCCTTATATGGGTCCTGAGCACTTCAATTTCAATGTGGGTCTTGACAAGGTGATCTCCAGCGATTGCTATCGTAGCCACTGTTGAAGCACTCTGAGGCAGGCCTAGACAGATCCGGAGCACTTGACCCTGAAGACTTTGTATTGTGCGTAGATTTGTTTTACCAATGTTGTTTATTGCTGGCAAGCTGTATCGCAGAAATCCTAGGAAAAGCACCCTGTACAGTTGCAACATCGCACTTGGCGACATTCCCCAGGTCTTGCCAGCGAAAAACTTGAACAGGTGGCAGATGCCTGCCAACCGTTTTTTCATGTATGATACGTGTGGGCTCCATGACAAGTCCCTGTCGATTATGACACCTAGGAACTTGTACGATCGGACCCGTCGTATTATTTGGCCATTTATCATTACACTGTAGTTGGCCATGGGCTTGCGCGTAAATGGCACTAGTGCGCATTTCTCTGAGGAAATTTCCAGGCCTCGATTACGAAGGTAGAGAACAGTTTGTGTGGCGGCTTTCTGGATTCTCGCTCGCAGCTGTAGGCGTGTTACTGCAGATGTCCATAGGCAGATGTCATCCGCGTACATTGATACCCTGACTGTGGCTGGTACGTGCTCAAGGAGAGCAATTAGTGTTATATTAAATAACATGGGGCTAAGTACACCGCCCTGGGGGACGCCGCGGTAGCTATAATGTAGAGAAGTATGGCCTTCCTCCGTGCTTACAAAGAAGGATCGCATGGATAGATAGCTCCGTATCCATTGAAACATCCGTCCACCCACTCCTACCTCTGCGAGAGCAGAGAGGATGGCTTCATGCGTAACGTTGTCATACGCCCCTTTAACGTCGAGGAATAAAGACGCGCAGAGACGCTTACGGCATTTCTCATGTTGAATGTAGGTGACCAGGTCGACGACGTTATCGATCGATGATCGACCGCGTCGGAAGCCCGCCATGGCATCTGGGTAGGTGTTGTGGTACTCCAAGTACCACTCCAGGCGTCCTAGTACCATCCTCTCCATTACTTTGCCCACACAGCTCGCCAACGCGATCGGGCGATATGATGAGAGCTCCAATGGCGACTTGCCAGGCTTCAGCAGTGGAACAAGGCGACTTGTCTTCCAGGTTGTTTGTAGCGTGCCATTTCTCCAAGATTCATTGTATACCTCAAGAAGAACACCTCTGGCTCGCTCCCCCAGGTGACACAGAGCTCGGTAGGAAATTCCGTCAGGTCCTGGCGCTGATGTGCGGCTACACAAAGCTAATGCTGCCTGAAGTTCGTGGATCGAGAATGGTAGATCCAACCGGTGATCACGTGATGGCGGACAGCTGATCGAAGGCGACGGAATGTTGGTAGCTATGAGTTGGCCGGATAATCTGGCGCAGAAATCCTCTGCCACGTCAATCTCCGATCTCTTTTGAGAGAGGGCAAGTGCCTTGAATGGGAATCGCTGTACGGGAAGTGTCCGCAGTCCGCGCACCGTTCTCCATAGTTGCGATAAAGGCTTGCGTGGATCTAGCGACTCACAGAAGGCAGCCCAACGTTGCGATTCGAGCTTGTCTAACCGGCGCTGTATCTTCTTTTGCGTGCGCCTGGCAGTCCGGAGATCGTCCATTGTTTTCGTACGTCGGTACCTTCGTTCAGCACGTCGTCGGATTGCTCGAAGTCTTTCTAGTTCCACGTCAAATTCGTTCAGTTTCGAAGAGCATGTGAGAGTGCGCATAGTGTCTTGCACCGCGCTCTTAATTGCCTCTTCCAAGTCGAAAGATGGATTGGCGTCGCAGTGTTCTTCCATTATAGACTGAAATTTAGGCCAGTCCACTCTTTGGATCGTATCCCGTATTTTGGAAGGGGACAATCCTCTGATCTTGATGTACGTGGGGATATGGTCACTTCCGTGAGTCTCTATGTCCGCAAACCACCCTGCACGTCTGACAAGGCTTCGTGAGACGAAAGCCAAGTCAAGACAGCTGCTGTAGGTGGAGCCACGTAAGAAGGTAGGACTTCCATCATTCAGCAGCCAAAGTTCATTACTGGAGGCGAAAGATACCAGAGCTCTGCCTCTTGCGTTGATCATCGGACTTCCCCAGAGTGTATGATGGGCGTTGAAATCTCCAATGATGACCCAGGGATTGGAGGTTGAGGAAAGGATGTCTTGCAGTCTTTTGTAATCAAATCGACTTGACGGAGATAGGTAGGCGCCCACAAAAGTAAAGGCCAAATTCTTTTTCCTTACGTTTAGGCATATGTATTGATTATTGTCATCAGGTGGTACAGGCTGACGAGTGTAGGTGAGGTCACGGCGAATACACACCAAAACCTTACTGTTTTCATAAACAGTTGACGACATAAATAATTCATATCCAGAAAGCCTGATTGTGTTCGTTAAGTTCGGCTCGCAAATGACGATAATAGGAAACATATTGGCGTACACGAAGCGACGGAAATCCGAAAGGCGCGCTCTGAGTCCGCGTGCATTCCACTGGAAAATAGCTGCATGTCGGACCTCTTCCCTAAAAGACCGTGGCTGTGGAGCCATGATCTACTCAAGGGTTGCAAGCACCGGACTCAGAGCGTCCAGTACTTGAAGCGCACTTCTGGCAGACGGTGTGTGCATGTTGCTTAGCAGCACGCGAATGGCATTCATTAAAGGCCTAATAAGTGCTATCACTTGCTCATCTGTGTTCCGCGACTGCTCGGGTACAGCACCTTGCTGCACCGGGGGCGGCTTCTGCTGTGGCTCCTCTGGCGGTCGTGTACGTGGAAGTGGCGGCCATTCCTGGGTGGAGAGAGATCTGGCAGTTTTCTCCCTTCCAACATCGGTGTTCGGAGGGCTGGAAACTTTCGCTGGTGATGCTGCTTGACGAGTTGACTGTTCCTGAAAACTTGATGTTTTCCGTCGTGAAGACCTTCGACGGTGACGTCGTCTTCGCCGTACTTTCACAGCAGCCTCTTTGTGGGTAGAGTTGTCTCTCACCATTTGTTTAAGAATGGTGATCTCTTTCTTGATCTGGGGACAGTCTTTGGAGGAGGCGCAGTGATCACCCTGACAGTTAGGACACTTCAACTTGATTGCGCTGCAGTTGTCTTCTGAGTGGGGTTCGGCACATCGAGGGCACACGGCCGAATTTCTGCAGACACCCTTCACATGGCCTATCTTCTGACAATTGTAGCATTGCATTGGTCTTGGAATAAATGGGCGAACCTGATGGCGAAAGTGGCCGACTTTCACGTAGGGTGGAAGGCAGTCGCCTTTGAACGTTAGTCTCACACAACGTGTGTTGCCGAGGCGACAAACATGCACAATGACGTTGCGTTCACTTGCTGGTTTTATAAGAACTGGGAGGTCTGCATTAGGAATTTCATTGTCAATGTCATAGATGACTCCTGTTATTGTGGCACCATTCGTTGGCATGATGGATCGGACCTTGATGTTTCCCAGCTGCGTTACATGTTGTAGTATGGTCAGCGCGCTCGGGTTCATCACATCAATTGCCAGGATGTTTCGCCTAGTGTTTATCCTGACATCCTTAATCTCGTTTGGCACAGTATTTTCGAGATACACGGAGAGTGCTTGCCTGTTGAGGACGCGCAGGTTGTCGGTAGCGTTCTGTGGCACAAACAGGATGGAGTGAGGCCATCGTTGAGGCGCTGTTTTCACAGTGTTCGAGCTGGATGCCGAAGATGAGTTGATAATTCTTCGTTTGGCCTTGCGGTACTGGACAAGTCGAAAGCTGTCTTCCGAGGACTCGTCACCTGATGCGGAGTACAGCTCTGTGTCCTCGCTACCACTCGATGTATTTCCTCGCTTCCTCGAACCGATGTCCGCGGGTGAACGGGAACCGGGAGGATCCTCGGGGTGTTGTACATCCATCACCGCGATGGAGGGGGCGGTAGACCCCACAGGTGCAGTGAGAAGTCCAGAAAAGCACAGAGACGGGCGAGATGTGTTCCGCAAGAGAAGCACTTCGTCTTCCTTCCTTCACAACCGAAATTTGTACATAATGAGCGAACACTCCAGAGGATTGAAACCAATGCGAAAATCAACTTTCACGGACTGGTCACACGGAACTTGTCTATCACGTATGTTATGACGGTGGTACATTTTGTTACCTACTGAAGGAAGGCAGAGTACGATACATGTATGTCATTGACAGTATGAGAAGTATGGACCCATAGAATTTTAAACTGGATACATGCATCTGCATGAACAGGAAGTAGCCTATAATTGCTCACATTATTTGAACTACATGCTGAATGAGGCAACATACTTCTATAGCGCTTACACGCGCATATAATTTGCCTGCTGTCATACTTTGCGTCATATGCGTATATACAGAAAAGCACGGCGAGTATTAGAACACTGTTTTGACACTACAGCAACGCAAGGAACCGACCATTCACACACACAAAAAAAGCTTAATAGCATTTTTCATTGTATGACAGATCACCAGTTCCCATTTAATTAGTTATAAATACTGTTTACTTGTATTACTGGTATTATTGAAGACATTTTTGCCGGCAAAACCAATAACATTGCGCCTCGTTTTTATTACAGGTGCTCAAAAATTTGCACACAACGAAGCTGTGCCTAAAGCAAGGTAATAAACTGTAAGGTACTGTCTACGCTCCAAAATTCGGATAAAATAGAGAGCGTCAACCTTCTTCAGAATGATATATTAGCAACGGTGCATCAAAACGCAACAAGAAATTAAGTGCGTGCATCCTTTTGCCGTTATTGCTCTTGAAATTTGATAAAACATCACTGTTTCTTTTTCTCTTTACTTTAGCTTTGGCCGTACGTGTTGACAAAGCAAGGAGTGCACAAAATTCAGTACAAGTATTTCACCGACAGCATGCAAATGAGCTGCCGTCATGACGAATGGGTCGAGCGACACTACTTCTATGTCAGTCTACTGAGGCTTGCACAGAGCTGGTTTACTCATGCAAAATGAATACCTGCTCAGAAAATAAAGTGAAATACTTCTGCTTACCAGCTGCGATTAGGAAATTTGAAAAACTTCGCAGACTTCAGTCAAAACTTCAGTCATGGTCAATTTCAGGCAGCTTAGCGCGATGAGAGCCTTCTGTGGCAGGAAGTGTGAACACGCCGGTGCGTTTGCGTTCACTGTCGATGCGCAGCAAACAGTCATGTGCCTGATGCAAGCACCATTGGGAAGTGTGAGGAAGGAAACTATACCCAGAAAGAAAGACTGTTGCCCTTATAAGACAGAAAATTGTGGCTACAAATCTTAGTGTTCGCCTTCGTATCCCAAGCTCCAGAGCAGTTATAGCTGCGGAAGCGAATACAGGCAATTCCTGTGGGACACGAAGCTTTTGCGTATGAACGGCTAAGGTTAGAGCTACGAGACCATAGCAAAGCAGCGTCGGAAATGTAGTGCTCAGCGATTGGAACGCGGTGCTCGGAGCGCGCGGCAGCCACCGTCTTCTTTTTTTTTCCTTTTTTTTTCTTTTGCGCCACAGCTGAGCACTAGGTGATCACTGTGGGACCAAATGCAGTCACAATGTGGGACAAAGGTTCTCGCTATCACTGTATACCACGATGCATTAACTCGGTGTCCCAATCACTTACAGCGGGTGCAAGAAGCACCAGTGAGTCATGTGCTTCGAGTATCGCGTTTGAATTGCTGAGCGCTGTAGTACGGTTGCCTACAGACCACGCGTACCTTCTTTCCACCGTTCCATCTGGTGGGACCGCAACGAAAAATGGTTGAAGTGAATGGCCTAAATAGTTTTATTCATCTTTCAGTGAATGTTTGTGCAACCAAAAACGCAGCCTCTTTCATCAGCTTTGCTTTCACTTGGTATTTCGGCAACGCAAAACCGAAGAAAACGACGGAACACAGATAAACGTAGCTGGCGGCAGCTCCTGCTGAGACCGGCCTGGTCGTCACATATCATTACGTTCGTGGCTCCACCACATGAAGACGCCACCGGTCCAAACTCATCCCGAGCCCGGTGCCTATAAGGCGTCACGGGAGGCATAGATTTAGCTGGGGTGCTCGCCAAATAATGCTTCTGTACGATGCTGTCCATGGCTCAAATTACAGTCAGAATCTCATTCAATTACAGTCAGAAACCAAGCACCTACTATTGCACCAATACAACGATTACATGCGTTGAATAGACCAAATATGCATTTATTTTGCAGATATAAAGCATTACGGGATGGACAAATTATGCTGGCGTACTTATGCAGAAGCGCTTACGCAATAATACGTAAAAAAATGTTATTTTTGCCTTCAGCATAAGTATAAGTAATGATAGAAGTTGGAAAAGGGTATATTTTTTTGTCGTAAAAATTATTGTTTAGAAATTCACTGCAGTGAAACACGTCACTTACGCATAGTGGTAGGTGGGGTGATGTTAAACGTTGTGGGACACTTAAACAAGTGGTGCTATCAGTTGCAGGTGGTTTAATAATGGTAGTACGTGTTGTTTTTTGACGTTACTGCGACTGCAACTTCGAGTTGGTTGTGCGATGATGGCTCAAAATAACGCGACATCATTTCTTGTATTCTCTGCATGCAGGGTCCCAACTGCCCATCATTTTTCGAAAAGATTTTTTCGAAAAATCAGTTTTCGAAAAAATCAGTTTTCCTTGAAGATATTTATGTAGACATGTTAACACCTTATGCGGCATCAATAACTAGTCATTATAAGGACTCTAGATTTTGCCTATCTTCCAGCGTTTTCAACCTACCGCCGACACCCATTGCAAGAACCTTTTCTCAACAGTGGCAAAAACGATTGCACTCAGCTGTGAGGTTGTTGTTTTATCGCGTGCCCATAGATATTTACTAAAGTTTTATTTTATATTGTGATTCTGCACCATTAGAGAGATAACTGATTATATCTGTGCATGGTAGGTCTTATTTGAAGCCACTGCAGAAGGCTTAATAAAATGCGAAGACTTGCGGTGGTGTATCGGAGACAGCCAGGTATGACAATGTACAATGTGAGCAGACGTTCGTCTGAGGAGCATCGCATTCTATGGCCAACAACGAGTGGGTGCAATTTTACCTGAGTGATGTCACAGTGGTATGAACGAATTGTATCTTGGACAACAAGGTCAATTTTTCTTCGAACAGTCCATCAACACAATATCCTCGCTCAGTGTCGCAACTGTCCTTGGTGTCCCTCAGGCATCATTCTTGCAGGCAGATGCATTATCCGAGCCTGGAGTCAACAACATCGAATTGTTCACTTTCAGCTACTGAGATTTGAGTGTTGGTAGGGATTTATATTACGGAAAGCGAGGCCTGAACATACACATGCAGCTAGAAACGAAAAGTTGTTTCTGTTGCCCTTTACGTTCCTTCTTGCGTTCATTTCTGCATGTTTGCTTTTTGGTAACATGAATAAACATTCCACTGCTACTTGAAACCAATGTCCGCTATGGTACAGCGCTAAAAAGGTGCTGCAAGATCACTGACCTTCCCCTTCGACTTTTGTCATAGTAAAGAAAATGAACCTGACCACCACGAACACAGTACTGCGTTCACTTTTGGACGCAAATGTAGTGATGGACACATCAAGAGCAAGATATTTCTCTTAGCGACCAGGACGGGAAGGCATTGCTGTCTCCCTGACAGGCTTCAAATAGAAATGCAAAACGTTCTCTTTTTCTTCTTTTTTTTTCTTTTTCTTTTTTTTTCCTGGTACAGAACTTTGACTGCATGCACGGTAGTGTCAGGAGGAAAAAAAATACACAGCTATTAGAAAAGCGCGGTCCGCTCACGAATACATTGAAACTGTCGGACCACATGCATGAAAATAAACATATTTACTGTACCCCATGGACGGTATATAGCTATAGCACGGTATATAGCTATAGCATGGTATATAGCTAGAAGACAACAGATACGGCTTAGGCCTAGTGGCTAAATATGCATGCCTTAAATAAGCTAGTTCAATAAGACTAAATTTTTGGTGGGATAGCTACTTCTTACATACTGATCGAACCCTCATATGCGTACTGAAATCTGCACATAATAAGGAGCGGCTGTTAATAGCCGAAATTGGTGTTCCCTCTAATATTGCTCGCGATTTTACTATTGATTCTGTTTTTCTCGCGTGCTGTGTTGTTAGGGAGAGCTGTTTTCACGTGAATGCATCCGATATCTCTCCTTTAAATACCCTAAAATTAAGACTTGGGTCTGTGGCTACATAGCTACATAGGGTTTCTATGGCTACATAGCAAATGCTATGTAGCCTTTCACGACGTTCTACGTATTATTAGCGAAGGCGACTGTCCATAGTTTAACAGCACTCAGAAAAGAAAACCATCGCGAATTCGTCTACCGTTTCCTTATACAGGAAAACACGAACACGCATGCTAATTCTTACCAGCAGGCCTTTTCAAAGCTTTGCAGCTAATCAAAATTAGACTGAGATTCTATAGCATGGTTGAAAACTTGAAGGCTTAAAACTTGGTTGAACCTTGAACCTTGAATATTTGGCACGCCGGCTACTCAATATATACAATATCTGAAAATAAGTAATTAACGTATCCCGAATTTGCGTTGCAGTTTGCCTTTAAACATTGGCTCTCGCCTTAGACGTTTCTCTTGCAAGCATGGTTGAATAGTGCAGGACAACGATAGCAAACGAAGACTTAACTGAGCACTCTGCGTGTGCTGATCGAGCCAGCAGCGGCAACTTCAGCTATAATAGACATCGATTGCGGCGGACATGAAGAGCAAACTGAAGCCTGCTAAAACAGTTGCAATATTTCCCGTGACTCAAGTCATGAGCTGTGTTGGTCTCTACTGATGCCCGTCGATGCTGTCTGGTGACCCTTAAAATATTCTCCTGTGCTTTTTACTTGGAGCTCGACCATTACTAGCCTTTGCATACTTAATTATCTTCGTGCAACAGAGGTCTTAATGCATGCTTTACGCGATCTTTACGCGCTTCTTTTTTTGCTCGCTTACTCGACACTTTGAAATTCGGCTGCGTCAAACTGCAACATGAAGGCATTAGCAAGAGTGCCACTTTGCCACAGCATGCAGGCACACGTTAAGAAGAGTTCCTTCGACATGCATCCGTACTGGGACGAGCTGACATCGTGAGAGGATTACATTGCGCGCCACTTTCAACTTGCCGCCTTAATAAATTCTGCTGAGAGTGCCTTCCGAGAGTAAAATGAGCGCTATACTTAAAGGAATGAGGAGGGCAGTCGTGAAATGCGATAGGTCAGCTCACGAACGCGATGTCTCAGCACAAGTGCGGTGCTTTATCTCGCCTCTGTACAGTAACAGCGATGCTGCAAGAGGTTAAAACTTGAAAGTGCAGAAGTAAGGGAAATACTAACTATTATGGCTCGCTAAAGACAAGCCGCGTGGCTTAGTCAGCAATAAGGGTTTGAGCAGCTTTGTCAGCAGAACCACCGAAGAAAGCTTCACGTGTGGAATGAAAGTGATTCGCTATGACTTTTGCGGCTTCTTCTCAGCGTTTCTCTAAGTCTATCTCGGCGCCGAAAGAAATTTACCGGGCCGCTAGAAAAAAAAAGAAAACGAAACAATGGAAGAGAAAAGAAACGACATAGTTTTGCGTTACCGGAAGAGGGCGGTGAGATCTGTGGTATGATGTCCTATGCAATAGTAATGCAGCACAAGTCCATCACGTACGATTATATTCCAAGTAGAGCAACTTCCGCGATGTCAGGTAATAAAAAATGCAGAGAACACGACTCTCTGCCAGATAGCACTTATGCCTAAAGATGTCGGAGAAGTTCGCATGTATGGGAGGCTGAGCGAGTTGGAGAAGTTTGGCTATACTTCCCTCTCTAACACCTTCGCTGTGCGTCAACAATTCGATACAACCAAGAGGAACTCAAATATGATTAGTAATGCATCGGTAGAAGTATATTGACTAAGGACTGACTTGTTTCTTGCGCGTGGCTGTGAAGTACAGTATACCGGTGGGGCCCATAGCCTAAATAAAGACCATGCGTGACGTCAGTTTGAGTAGGCCGTACGTGTACTTGATTATAGGGTTTATTAGGCATCTTGCGATTTATGCATGTGCCATTAAGAACTTTGCCTTGTCGGTCTGTGCTAGTGTCAGAGTGATTTGGCTTGTATCAGCAGCAAATATGAAGCTTTCAAGGCCTTTTAACGATATGCCGAGAGATTCTTACTGAAATACGCCAATTTTTGTTGCCTTTTATTTACACAAGACAATTTACCTGCTTAAATACGTGAAATTGCATTAATCACTTGGGATTTTCTAATATGTACTGATTTATAGCGCTCAACAGCATGGAGATTAATTTTCTCACGTAAAGTATGGTCACTATACAATTAAACGGAAATTGGACATACACAAAAAAAGCAATGTGTGGTATTATGTGCATTGACTTCAACATACATCCCAGATTAGATGCTGCTTGCTGAGGGAAAGCGAAAAAGAGGCGTTTTTTTTAAACGAAGGTTTTGATTCTTGGCGCTACATCGAAGCGATCGTTTCTTTTCTTCCTTAACTGAACGCAAGGCTTGAAATGTAGGGGTTTCAAAGGTCCCACATGTCATTTCCTGCGTTAACCTTTCATTCCGTTTCTAGGCATTATTCTGCAAGGCCGTATAGTTGTTCGCTAAGTGTTTGGAAGTTTGTCTATTCAACCAAGAGAATGCACTCGTTCTGTTTTCTTTAATTTTTCCGGCTCGTCTACGAGTCTTCCGTCTGAATCGGTCTCCAATCACAGTGCGTCGCAAATGCAGCCATATATACGTATACATCCACCGCTGCCAAATTCGTGGCTTTGAATAAGCATCTCGCCTGCAACCTTCGATTGTCGCCCCGCGTCGTGTCCAAATGCCAGGGTGACGACGCATTTGCTTTGTGTGGCTCTTCATCACAGCACAGCCTCTTCCGTTGCTCTTTCATAACACTCTTCAGCAGCGTGCCCTCTTGCACGCTGCGTGAGCAAGCGCTCGAGCTATGGAAGCTTATTTCTCATGAGGGCATGCTCCGAGCACGAATGACATAACCCGGAAGCACCGGATGGCGACGCGACGTGGCAAAGTGGACAGGTTTATGCAGGCAAGAAAAGAATCACCATGAGCGAAGAATGCTTCCTTCGGCAAAGAAGAATGTGGGGCCTTTTGCTGTTACTTTACGCGCTGAGTAGGCGTCCAGCGACGCCAAAAGAAGAAATCAAATTTTGGCAGCAGCCTGTCATCGAAAAGTTATCTTGCCTCATTTTTTACAATAGTGGCGGTTGCGTCAATTTCTGTGAAACACAAAGCATCAGGCACAGTAACCACAATAGTTTCGTAGGCTAGAATTCTTCGTAAAAACAAATCTGCGACAAAGCGGCAAAGTTTACGGGCCTTGCCTAGGAACACCTCTGCATAGAAACTTCTTCTTTGAAATGCTCGTAGCCTTTTTAAAAAAAACACACGTATATTTTGAAAAAGAATCACGTTGTAGCGTGTGCTTGTTTTGTCTTGAAACACTTCTATTTTTGCTTTAAATTGCGAGCTTGAAGTATGTCAGAACAGATTATTTATATGCGCAGTCAAACATCACCTCCAACAAAAACGAAACCAGTTCATTCACTCATTAGACCAATTAATATTCCATTCCCAGTCCCAAATTTTGCTGTATATTTGCAAATTGAAGAAAATGAAAAGAATAGCAATAACACTACAGTTGCAGGTTTCTACATTTCTGAATGGCCATGTACGCCTAAATAACAAGCGTGAAATTTAATATTATGGGGTTGTACATGCAGGTACCACTTTCTGATTATGAGGCACGGCGTAGTGGAGGACTCTGGAAATTACGACTACCTGAGCTTCCTTAACGTGCACCTAAATCGAAGTACACGGACGTTTTCGCATTTCGCCTCCATCGAAAGGCGGCCGCTGTGGCCAGGATTCGATACCGCGACTTTGTGCTCAGCAGCCTGACACCATAGCCACGGAGCAACCACGGCGGGTAACAAGCGCGAAATAATTCCTGCAATTTACCTTATTGCGCCTACAGCACCGCGAAGCCGGATTTACGTTCAATCCCTCTGTGATGTGAAAGTCTGACGCAAAAAGAAGCTGCCGTCGCACTTCCCTCTTCTCACGAGCTGATTCATATTGGCGATTTGCACAAACCGTAACTAGACGCATAGCTGCTGCAGCAACTAGTGCGAGGAAGGACGTGCTATCGCACGTTATAGTAAGACTACTTTTTTTTTCTACACTGCCCTACTGTGCCACAGTGGCGTGGAACCTCGAGCCGCACTTTGTGTCGAGCATGCGGGATCAGGTAATTTAATTTCAACGAATAATTTGACATCAGTTCTTTCGGTCCAGATGGCCATATTGAAATGTGGAAACATGGGACCATAGGGATCTTTAGGTCCACTCCAATCAAGTTTTCGATGTAAACATAAGCCGTAATTTAAGGAAGTGGTAAACAAGTGAACTACTCTTCTAGCCCCTCACGCGTGAACCAAGCAGGTGCATAAATATTGCAACAGCACGGCAGCGGCGGTGGTCTTCCGTTCTACTGTCGCACGTATCCCATGCCCCTAGTAAACTGCTGGCGGGGCGCCGTGGATCGGTACTCGCTTACCATGCTTCAGGCTCGGGTTGAGCTGGTTCTTCTTGAGTGCTTTTACTACGTCATCGTAAAGACTGCAGCTGGAGAGGCCAAACTGGGAGAGGGCAGCCATAGAAATGTTGTCGCATTTAAACACTAGCCCCGTATAAGTATCAACAAGCCCCGTAATTGCGCTTCCTCGCAAAGATCGTATGCTCCCTATATAAAGAAAGCTAAGCGCAATGAAATAAAAGGAAAGGCGGCAAACAGTGCGAGGCATTGCAACATACGGGGTGATCATGTTTATGTTTAACAATTTTTTTTTTAAATCGCCGATGACAGATAGCATAAGTACTATCCTTGAGCTGCATTATTCGAAGAGGCAGACATAACTAGCACAAAAATTCTAAACACTTACTTAAGTAATTATTATAATTTCGCGAATTAACGGCACATTTCAATTTACGAATGGCATCCGGTGAGTTTGTAAGAGGTGACCAATCGAAGTGAACTTCGAGGAGGGCGCCATATTCGAGATATCGTTTCGCATTGAATTATCAGGGTTTACGTGCCAAAACCGCGATATGATTATGAAGCACGCCACAGTGGGGGGCGTCGCAATAATTTGGACCACCTGGTGTTCATTAACATGCACTTGATCGAAGTACGCGTGTGTTTTCGCATGTCGCCCCATTTATATGCCGCCACCATGGCCAGGATTCGATCCCACGACCTCGTTCTTAGCAGCCCAACACCATAGCCCCTAAGTAGCCACGGCGGTTCTGATTTCCTATAGTGTGGGACGAAATACATGGGCGTTGCAGTTAGTTTTGTGCTTCAGTGCATAAAATACCGTTTTGTAAAAAATTAAATGGAATAAGCACTTTTACAGCGACTTTGATGGGGCCTATTTCCAAACTTGCTTAGTAACTCAGGGGACCAACTGCAATGCATGCTCACTGACCTGGAGAGGCAAAGCAGAAGAGTGGGTCTAAAAATTAATCTGCAGAAAACTAAAGTAATGTTTAACAGTCTCGGAAGAGAACAGCAGTTTACAATAGGCAGCGAGGCACTGGAAGCCGTAAGGGAATACATCTACTTAGGGCAGGTAGTGACTGCGGATCCGGATCATGAGACAGAAATAATCAGAAGAATAAGAATGGGCTGCGGTGCGTTTGGCAGGCATTCTCAGATCATGAACAGCAGGTTGCCATTATCCCTCAAGAGAAAAGTGTATAATAGCTGTGTCTTACCAGTACTCACCTACGGGGCAGAAACCTGGAGGCTTACGAAAAGGGTTCTACTCAAATTGAGGACGACGCAACGAGCTATGGAAAGAAGAATGATAGGTGTAACGTTAAGGGATAAGAAAAGAGCAGATTGGGTGAGGGAACAAACGCGAGTTAATGACATCTTAGTTGAAATCAAGAAAAAGAAATGGGCATGGGCAGGACATGTAATGAGGAGGGAAGATAACCGATGGTCATTAAGGGTTACGGACTGGATTCCAAGGGAAGGGAAGCGTAGCAGGGGGCGGCAGAAAGTTAGATGGGCGGATGAGATTAAGAAGTTTGCAGGGACGGCATGGCCACAATTAGTACATGACCGGGGTTGTTGGAGAAATATAGGAGAGGCCTATGCCCTGCAGTGGGCGTAACCAGGCTGATGATGATGATGATGATGATGATGATGATGATGATGATGCTTTACAAACTGGTGCCATTCTGTAAATTCATTCCAAGTCTATATGCCTTCCAAACTCACCTACTACGTATTGTAAATTGCAATCTGTGCCTTAAGATAACTAATTAACAAGTAAACTAATGAAATTTGGTTCCTTATTTGAAGATGTGTTTCGATTTCTGTCGGAAGTACTGTGCGCCTCTCAGAATAATGCATCCTAAAGACAAGAATTATGTTATCGGGAAGAGGCAATATGGTCAGCGGCGGAGAAAATGCGTTCGATTTCTAGGAATAATAAATACACCACTACATTTATTCTTACGTCTACAATTATATTTGTTTCCAACATTCTTTAACGCCTCCTTTTGCGAACTGTGACTTCTCAGAACTTTCTGACATGAATTACGTGGCACACATTTTCAAGTTATACAGCCTGGGAGGGCATCTGCCGTGACTCATTACACAACACAAATGTATCGAGAAATATATGGGCAATTATTTACACTAAAACATTCTTTGTATTCGTCACTACCTATATAGTATGTAAAACATAATGTGTTTGGGTTCTTAAAATTGCCTTCGTAACATATTAGATTCATTTTCGTCGCCTGTAACAATTCTAAAGGATATTTAGGGTCTTGCTTCTCTTTTTTTACAAGGATAGTTGCACGATGGATCCTAGCTCAACATTGCTCGCACAAGGGAAGTGGCGCGAGTTCGAAAGTCTTAAGCAGCTAAACTTCAACTTTAACGCTTGAAGCAAGGGTGCACCAGTCTTCCTTAAATATTTATATAATAATTTCCGAACAGACTCCAAAACGGCACCAGCAGTTCTGTAAGCATAGCCGTTTTCAAATATCAGTTCTCTTGTAAGGTCGCTTGTTCACATGTAAACACACTGTCATTTAACGTTTCAATGCACAGAAAATAACCTTCGTAGTTTTATATGCTTGCTTATAACTTACAAGGTGTCGCCGCTAGCTTGAGTACGCAGATCAAGCTGTTGAGGCCTAAGTGAACGCCAGCGTAAGCTTTACATTTCCTCTGATTTGGAATAAAACAGAACCTTTTTTTAAGTGTTTTAGCTATTTAACTTATTAACTTATGGCTGAGCTTCCTTCTTTTGGAGCTACGGGTGCGGTGAGCACGCAAGGTGTGTTGAAACGTAGCAATAACAACGCCAGTAGTTCTTGTTCACGTACATTCTTCAGATTTAGTTTTAAACTGGCGACAAAGTCAATAATGAATTCGTTACAAATAAAACATGAAAGGAAATTCACAGTCCTGCCCCAGAACAAGCTCTTCGGTGAAACGAGCACATGTCACATCTGAGAAAACATTTGCCTTTGTTCGCTATCTTATTTTTCTCTGGGATCTCTGAAAGGCTTAGTGATGTCCAACGCTTTCTGTGTTTCCATCCTTGCTTACCGGTGACAAACAAACTAGGCGGGCGAACTCCACAGTACACGTTTCGATGTTCGTTCCCCAAGGAGTGAGCCGTTCGCCTGCGGCACTCAAGACAAGCGGTACTCGTCACAGTACACTCAACACAAAACATTTCTTGATGTTTGAAGCACTCCGTTCGAGAAGCGTTCGTGAAGAGGCGTCTTGGTTTTGCAGCTTCTGTGTGCGTTGTCAAAGGCGTTTTCTCACGCACAAGGAAACCAACTCAGCATCCACCAGCCCGCCCATTCCTTTGTTTGTTTGTTTTCAATTTTGTTGTTCTCTCTTTTCGAACGCCTATTACGCCTTTCACAGTCAAATTAAACAATATATCGCATGAGATGTCCCTAACACCACGGTCCTCATAACTTATAAGCACTTTCTTCCATAGACATAAGCGCTGATTGTCGACTGTTCAATTCGACAATATATACACAGAACCACTAGCTTATGTGACAAAACATCTTGATTTGCCATTGCATACGCCATCCATTCGCATGTGCATGGCTTTGTTTTTAAATACCGTAGTGGCCCCGGGCCCATTTTGTTGAGCATTTTTGTGCCCAGAAGGCGTCGACCGGAGTTTGAATGGCGCAGCCTACTGCTCAAGCGATTATTTCCTGAAGAAAGCCGTATCGTGCGCCCCACAGTGGGACGCCTGTACGAAATTTTACCGGCACGTAAGTGTAGGCAGCCGGTTTTCAATGAATGACCTGCCACGAAAAAAATTGTCGGTGTTGTTTCTGTGTTAAGTCAACCTAAAATTTAAGAGCCCATATTTCTCATGCATAACGATGAACTCCAACGACGCAACCCAGCTGAGCAGCAGCCTGGTTCTTCAGCTTTGGCGCCGCTCTCTTAGTGGCTATGCAAGTGAACACACAGCCTTTCTTTCTTCGTCCAGATGAACAAGCTCACTTGTGGATTTTCATCAAAAAGGCCTAATTACGGGCGATATCACTTTTTAATCAAACTTCTTTCTCCAACCGATTCACAGATATTAGCATGCACTCAAAAGACGTGCTGAGTATCAGTAACCATAACAAGTCCTAATGCATTACTACTAGTTTTTGCATCGCATCAGTCATCATTTGTTTCCGTGTTACAAGACAGTTATAAGCATCATATAAACCCATGAAACGGTGTGCTCCTGGGGCTAACCCTAATGTTGTTATAAATGTCAGTCTTAAATAGATGCTTTACTCATTGAAATGAGATCGATATTAAAACACGAACTGGGGGCAAATGTCCTTCAAATCTAGGTCCATCATAACATTAACTTTAGTGCGCTGCCTCTCTGACATGACTGTTTCAATTTTATTGCCGCCTGGAAAGAGTGTATAGGACAAGAAAATTACTAGTGTGCTATTATTTTCGAGATAACGTATTTCTTAGCATTGCTATATGCCTTATATGTAGACTGCTGGTATATACACTTATAATATCATGTAAAGCATTCAATGGTACTACACGCTAGCCGTGAAACACACTGTCAACCTGGCAATGAATAAAAGTCGTATTCTTGACATTACCCATTAAGGAATAATTCTTAATAAACGAATAAGTGATTTTAAGTAATGAGCCTAATAGTATAGCCTACCTTCAAATTCACTGGTATACAGGATACCTTCATAAGAAGGGAGGTTGTTTTATGGTTTTATCATGAGTTTGCATTATGGGGTTTTACGTGCTAAAACCGCGATCTGATTATGAGGCACGCCGTAGCGGGGGCCTTCGGGAATTCCGACCACCTGGGGTTCTTTAATGTGCACCTTAATCTCAGTACATGGGTTTTTTCGCATTTCGCCCCCATCGAAAGGCGGCCGCCGCGACCGGGATTCGATCCCACGACCTCGTGCTTAGCAGCGAAACACCATAGCCGCTAAGCAACCACGGCGCGTTATTATGAGTTTCAGTGAACCCAATACATAAATTGTAACTTGCTATGTCCGCACGGCATACATTGTGGGCTGAAAACCGACATTTCTCCCAGCACTTTGAGGCTTTCTCGATCTCGAATCTAAGCTACGTCTTTCATAATTCAATATTTGTTTTACTTGCGCACTTTTGTATATGACAACGCCATTTTACCTCCGGAAGAAAAGAAGAAGAAGATCGTACGCACTCTGTCAGGCTCACTGATGTTGAAATTAGGCTCGCAACAGATGCTCGTGCATATCTAATAATTTGAAGAAAATGTGAGGTTACATTTAGATCAAAGAGTCTGTAATTAGTTTTCCAAACATAGTTTTTCACACCATCGCAATGTATCGGCTTGTCCACATTCAAATATGTGATATCATCTAATAATATATAATTTGGTCGTTTGCGCTTCTTCGTGCCCGTTTGCACTACCCTAATTTGCCGTAAACAGCGCAAGAAAATGTGGGCTTCCATATATTATGTCCCTGCTTTATACCATGCATATATTTTTCAACGGCTCCCAACACCCCACTCCTCATAGTCGGTTGACGGTATCTATTTTTGGCTGAGCTAGAGTAGAACTATTGGCATGCGTGAACTGTCTTCTAACCCCGAAAATTAAAAAAAAGCAAGGTAATTTTGAAGACGAGCGGTAATACTCATTACCGTCCAGGGCTTCCACGTGCTTCAGTGCAACTAATGCCTCGCTAGCGCGGGATGCGTTGCATGTCACGCACCATCGCCAATCTCACACACGCAATCTGGTCTGCTTTAATGAGGAAAGAAGACTGCTTGCGCTTGGCCGGGTCCGTAGCGGAGCCACCATAAATTTCCCAGGACGCAAAGAGCGTTGTCCGTGCACCTCCTGAACACGAGTTACAGACATCGTTGGCGATCTTACTCGGCGACGTGAGTCTCTAGTCCACTGATCCCGCCCTCCTTTTTTTTTACTATATTGCGAATAACTGAAAGGGTTGGCCACTTGCTACACAGTCGCCTGTGAAGCGAGCTATTGTAAAGCCAGCAACCCATGACGCGTTTCGCATCGGTGAAGCTCAGTTTAATTAAACGGCTGTGCTCAGTACACGTTCCGCTTGTAACTCTCAGCGAGTGTATACGCCTGATATATTCGAGGCACGCAGACTGCTCACAGGAGTTACATAATCACGTACACACCTCTGGACAAGCTTTTTTTTCTCTCCCTCTTTCTCTAGAAAACTGTCCGGTCGCGGCCTGTTCATTTCACTCTCTCTGCGAGCCGGCTTTTCTAGCGCGCTTTTCTGGAGGTGTGCTCGCATACAGGATACGTTTCTTTAAAACGAGTGAGAGACGCTCTATATAGAAATTCGCAATCGATGCTACATGAGTACTCAAAGCGCGACGAACCACCTCGCAGGGGATGAGACTCCCCAGCCCTAACGTATGTTTCAGCGCTTAGACGCTTTTTTTACTTACTTCAGTATGCCACCTTTGCTTTAGCCACAATTGTACGCTCACTTCGGCTGCGCTAACAAGTCGACATTGGACGGGGCACAAACTTATGGAAGTTTGATCAGATCGCGTGAAACCGTGTAGTAAAACATGCCTATTTAGTTGCTATATATGAGCAGGGTTGGTGGGAGGTAGGCCTAAACTTTTTGTACAATGTACCGCTCAGCTAAAGAAGTAAAAAAAAAACCTTTGAAATTCTTTCTCTTTATGCGGAGATTATAGTATAGGTGCTCACAGACTTGCTCTGAAGAAAACGAATTTCACTAATAGCTCTGGATTGTTCTATGTCTATGGCCTGAAAAAAAAAGGAGAAACTGTTCGCCTTTCTGGCGCACCAGCACGGCCGTCATTTGTGGCCGTACACATGAACCTGCCTATGTAAATAGAAATTTGGTTACATCAGGTTGCATCGGAAAACCTTTAAAAAGACTTTCCACGTGAGGCAATTTAGTTTTCGGACACTTTGCAGTCGAACTAGCCAATACAAATATAATAGAATACACGTGCCTTGTCCTATTCGTACCACCTCTTACCAGGGTAGCGTAGCTATCTTACCAGAACCCACCACAGTGACTTAGTGGCTATGATGTTGCGCTGCTAAGCACGAGGTCACGGGATCAAATCCCAGCTGCGGTGGCCGCATTTTGGTGGCGGCGAAATGCGAAAACGCCCCTGTCCTGTGCATTGGGGGGCACGTTAAAGATGCCCTGGTAGTCAAAATTAATCCGCAGTCCCCCACTAGGGCGTGCCTCATCATCAAATCATGGTTATGGCACGTAAAACCATATAATTCATTCATTCAATCCTCTTACCAGGATGAAGTGCTGATTTTAAGTTCACTGTTTTCACTCGTCGCCAGTTGCTCTTATTCCAGAGTTCTGTAGGATGTTATTTGTATCCAATTCCATTTACACTCCTGACATAGAGCTAGATAATGTGCTTGGGTAGGAGTTGATAAATAGTGCCACTACCAATTTTCAAAGCTCTCAATGTTGCATGCTGTGGTTGGTTCACAGAAAACTTGCGTATTGAAGCGCAAACGACATTTCCGAAACTGAATTAGACAAGTCACGATGGGACAATAATTTGTGTTAGAACGGGAATACATGCTGTTTTTCTTGGAGCGCTTATGTGCACGTTGGGCATTTGTGACGAATAGATATAGAAGAGAAATCAAAGCATGGAGGTCAACCAGGCACGCGTCTGATTTGCTACTCAACACAAAGGCATACAGCGTAAAGGAATGAAAGAAGTTAGACAAAATTGACGGAGTACATTCAGCCGGAGACGCACGGTGAAACTTCAGTTGTTGACTGAGGTCTGTGGGCTTAAGAAATTGTAGTAATGCACGTATCGCTTCCTGTTTTTTCGGCGATATGGCCAGTGTCCAAGTATATTTGTCACCGATAATGATCTATGGTATGTAACCTTGTGCGGCGTATAAGGTGCCGGTCATCGTAACGGGAATAGATGTAGAGGAGATGTTTGATAGACTCATCACAGCCAGAACTGTCGCACTTTCGAGCGACATCATCATCATCATCATCATCATCATCATTATTATTATTATTATTATTATTATTATTATTATTATTATTATTATTATTATTATTATTATTAGATATGAAAACATGCAAGCATACGAACGAAACAGTGAGGGAGCAAGCTGACAACGGCCACCGAGTGGGGCACGACGCCTGCCTAATTTTTCGGGAGGAGGAAATTAAAATAGGTGAAAACGAGAAGATAGGAAACAATGAAATTGAAAAGAAAATAGGAAATAAACAAATGACAGAGAGACAGACAAAAGGAAGTAGGAAAACGAAAAAAAATGTCTATTAACGGGAGGCCAAATCAGTTTCCTGCATTAAAGTTAGCAAGGCTCTGGTAGCCTTGAGCAGCACTCCCTCTCAGAAACAGGCCATTGTCAAGGGTCGTACACTTGAGTCCAATCAGTCCATATTCCTTAATTAGCAGTGCAAGTTGTGTAACGAATGCGGGACACTCCAATATGAGGTGTTCAAGTGTCTCACAGGAGTCGCAGGACGCACACGACGGAATGTGGCTCCTATATAGAAATTGATTGAGTGAGTGAGTGAGTGAGTGAGTGAGTGAGTGAGTGAGTGAGTGAGTGAGTGAGTGAGTGAGTGAGTGAGTGAGTGAGTGAGTGAGTGAGTGAGTGAGTGAGTGAGTGAGTGAGTGAGTGAGTGAGTGAGTGAGTGAGTGAGTGAGTGAGTGAGTGAGTGAGTGAGTGAGTGAGTGAGTGAGTGAGTGAGTGAGTGAGTGAGTGAGTGAGTGAGTGAGTGAGTGAGTGAGTGAGTGAGTGAGTGAGTGAGTGAGTGAGTGAGTGAGTGAGTGAGTGAGTGAGTGAGTGAGTGAGTGAGTGAGTGAGTGAGTGAGTGAGTGAGTGAGTGAGTGAGTGAGTGAGTGAGTGAGTGAGTGAGTGAGTGAGTGAGTGAGTGAGTGAGTGAGTGAGTGAGTGAGTGAGTGAGTGAGTGAGTGAGTGAGTGAGTGAGTGAGTGAGTGAGTGAGCGAGCGAGCGAGCGAGCGAGCGAGCCCATAAATTTTCACGCTCAAGTGCGCGTGGGAACGTCGGTGAATGAAAGACGCGCAGTGACTGATCACGTAAATCAAGGGTAAAAAGCTAAAAGAATAGATCAGCGGAATTAGTAAGGGAACAACGCATTCACGCAAGAATCTGCTTCTGAAATCCCGAGAGCTCACGTATCATGTCTGTTGTTTGTTTAATAACCGGTATGAAAATGGGATATTAGACCACCGAAGGACCGGTTATTCCGACCATAAAATGAATCCCAGTGAATCCCACATATAAAAAACTGCACCAAAAAGTTGAATAATAGGGAAATACCTAAAAAAATAGAGTATCAATCACCTCCGGTGCAGCGTGTTTTACAATATAGAGCGCGGTGTATCCGGCGGCATGCAAGAATCCAGTCACTGCGAGTGTGATCAACACAGCCGTGATCTGTACAATCACGGTATAAAAAGCAAGACTTAGTGAAAAATAAAGGATATTAAAAACCGTGAGACCTCACACAAACGTGCACAAGGTCAATAGTGAACGAGTTTACAATAGATCGTCTTTCAACGAGACTGCATTGCGTCACTATCTTTCAGAAAGTCAAGAAGAGTTGTGACATCGTGTCACGTTTTTTGGAAGTCAGAAGCTGTGGCATGTATTCCTCTTTTCTCGCGTGCGTGAGAGCAGCGACGTCTTTAGAAAAACGAAATATTTTACATTTTAGTTAATACATTTTCTTTTGTTAGAGTGCTTTCGGTAATACTTCGCCAGTGTCCTTATCGAAAAACTAAGCGAAGGAGCATGAATACCCCAAGCTAGACGGCAACCGACTAAGAGCATAAACACGTCAGGCATATACCCTCTCTTTCGCACAAGGAAGGCTGGCCTTGCGAAAACGCTGCTTGACGTCGTGACAGGCACCACCTCACGCCTTTGCCGAAGGGCGCGCCATCGACTAAGCACATTCGTGCCCAAAGCTGGCAGCGAATTCTAGTCAGCTAATACAGCCACTGATTTCGCAACTGAACTAAAAAGAAGGTGTCTTCCCAAAGACTGAGTTGCTCTTCAAAAATGCTCACTGGTGGACAAAAAGCACGCACACAGTCACACACGCACACACGCACGCATGCACGGAAGCAAGCCGACTGCATACTGACACAAAAACACTGCCGTCACGCTCATCTCTTTATTCATTGTGATGCATATACACGCCGCGGGCTACATATACTGCTGGTGTGGGCCGTTCCATACAAGCTAAACAAAGATAAGGTTCTGCGAGCAAGAGAAGTATTGTCGTGCAGATGATTTCAGTGCCTCTCTCACATCACGGCGACATTGCTCGCTCTATTACGCTTTTGTCTCAATTGGCCTGTCGTTCCAGCAGTAACCAGTGCACTTCACAAACGAGCGGTGAAAGTGGCCCACGTTTTCTTGTCGCTCTTCTGCTTAATAGTGTTTGCACTGTCATGGCCATACTGTGTGAGGCACCCGTCCGGCAAGCGGCCAAGCTAAACACTAACTTACACCTAGTTTTGCCGCGCGTAGTCACAAATAAGCTTAAAAATGCCGGTTCTGAGCAATTAGGTGCTAAACTTTAAAGCTCAATTTTCCCGACCCGTTTTAAAAGTGAAAATTAGAAACTCTAGTTAATGCCTAATCAGCGCCTTCATTTCTTGCTGCACTGCTCTCTTTATCATTTACACCAGGCTATCCCAAATGCTTTTTTTTGTTTTTTATATCAAGAATCTATAGACATATATAAAGGGTGTTTTGCTTAGTTGTACCAAATTTTTAAAGGCAGATAGGACAATTTTAACCCTTTATCTGAATTGTTCGATGAGGAGGCCATTCCTTTTACGAAAAAACAACACGTTCATATGAATAATTAAGATAATTACGCTATTTACCTTTTTGAATAATTACACGCCACAGATTTCTATATACGAATGATAGCCGCTGAGTTCGCATAGCGTATCCGCTTGGAACGAATTGTCTGAACAGCACCATTTCCGAAATATCGATTTTCAATGTGTTGGACAAAATTGGCGTTCCAGTTACTTTTTTAGGAAACCGCTGTTTTTGCATTTGAAGCACAAAAGTAACGGCAACATCAGTGCATTTCCATGGACACCTTGAAGATTACTAACTTGGAACTGGTGCTGTCCAGGGAATTCGTTCCAAATGCATACGCAGTGCGAACCCAACGGTTATAATTCGTAGATTCAAGTGGGTACGGAAACTAATTAATTCAAATGTTAATTAGCATAATTAGGTTGATTACTGAATTCGACATTTTGATTTCTCGTAGAAGTTATGATGGCTTCATGAAGTAATTTAGATCAAGGGTTAGAATCATACTATCTGTCATGGACAATCTTTAAAAAAAATGTGGTTCAGCTAAACAGAAATACCCTGTATTGTCAACACAGTTTCGCACTAGCACGGTAAGTATTAAACTGTCTACGTAGTCGTACTTTGATAATCAGTACTTCGACTCGATATGTACTTTAGAATTTCCGATAATAATAATAATATTTGTGGTTTTACGTGCCAAAACCACTTTCTGATTATGAGGCACGCCGTAGTGGAGGACTCCGGAAATTTTGACCACCTGGGGTTCTTTAACGTGCACCTAAATCTAAGCACACGGGTGTTTTCGCATTTCGCCCCCATCGAAATGCGGCCGCCGTGGCCGGGATTCGATCCCGCGACCTCGTGCTCAGCAGCCCAACACCATAGCCACTGAGCAACCACGGCGGGTTTAGAATTTCCGATGTAAAACTGTATCGGACTGAACGAATTTATGAGCGGGGAGCCTTAACTACTTTCAAAATTTTTGCAATCTTACTCTAGATCTAAAAGGAATAAGTACTATCATCTCTTCTATTTCCCGACTGCGGCTTCGCTATCAGCTTCAACTTCTCGATATTTACCAAACTATGGTTTGTCTCCGAAGGTGATATTGCGCGCATAGAGGCGTATAGTATTTTTCAGTAAACCGAACTGATAGTAAATGTGTTCATTATTCCTTGTTGATAGCGAATAACTCAGATTTTCAGTTGATATCCAAATGAGAAAATTCAGATGGCGAAAGCGGTTGAAACGTTTTAAATTACACATTACTAGACTATTAAATTATAGGCCTGTGTCAATGCTCTCTCTATTCCTAAAAGTCTTGAAAAAAAGAAGTATAATTTGCAAGATCGCCGATCTTTTTGCCAAGCCCAGTTTAATATTGAAACATCACTACGCTTCACAATCTTCATGGTAGAGTGGCGGCTAAACCTGACCGAATCAATAACAAGATATTACCAAATCTAAATGATGAATCAATTTGTTATCTACCTGAACATTTCAATGAACGTTGGAGGAAAGGGGAATGATATACTCAGAGGAATGATATCCTGATAACAAAACCAGGCGAACAACACACGCTGGACAACTACCGTCCTATTAACTTAACGTCATGTCTAGGCAACGTTATAGAACATGTCATCCTAAATCAACTCACGATATATGTTGATAAGGACGTCTTTCCCTTGCCTTTCCTCTCTCTCTCTCTCTTTCTTTCAAGTGAGCAGTCGCAAATCAACGGAATTCTTTGATATTTAAAGTGCTTCTCTAGTCCTAGTAAGTAGTTGGTATGTAATTCACTTTATGAACCATTGAAATTATTGTTATATCGTCTGGAGTACGACTTTTGAAACTAGTATCAATAGATTGCGCATTCTTCAAAAGAAGCGTCTTCGCGCTATTTGTAAAAAAGTAGTTCGATTTTCCATCAGCATCTTTACTTCATTAACTTAAAGCGCCAAAACTATGGCCTTCATAAAGTATCGTTGAGTACTTGCGCTTAACAAATCAGCAGGAAAGCAGGGTGAACTACACTATTTCCATGTCTAACTTGAAGCAGGTTGAAGCTCCCCACGATAACAGAAATTCAGGGTTTTGACGCACATCACATTCACACGCTAACTCCGAAGTGCTAATTTTGAGCTCTAAGCCACCAGGTTTAATGAATAATCTTATTGTTTATAAAACTGATATTCTGTCTCTTTCTGTCCCACGTATTTTTGTTTTGTTCTCTCGTATGCGAGTCCTACGCTACCATTTAATAATGTGCAGTAGATTGTGATGTTCTATTTTATTACTTTTCGTGTGTTTCTTTTTTTTTCTTCTCACTTTTCGCGTTTATGGTGTGTTGTAGTTCTAGGTTTATGCCCCGCAAACGCTTCTCTATATAATGACCCTGAGTAATAATGCTTGACCCGCCGTGATTGCTCAGTGGCTATGGTGTTGGGCTGCTGAGAGCGAGGTCGCGGGATGAAATCCCAGCCACGGCGGCCGCATTTCGATGGGGACGAAATACGAAAACATCCATGTACTTAGATTTAGGTGCACGTTAATGAACTCCAGGTGGTCAAAATTTCCGGAGTCTCCAACTACGACGTGCCTTATAGTCAGAAAGTGGTTTTGGCACGTAAAACTCTATAATTTTTTAAATTATGCTTGAATTCTTAGTTGTGGGGAAACTGGGAATACGCTCTGCTGCTCGTATTCGTTTAATTCGATTGAAACTGGTCAAGCTGCCACGTCTTTCCCCACTCTCGCTCGCAATGCTGTATTTTATTTCCTGGAAATAAACCATAAAATACCATACCAATGTCAATTTGCCGCGCTACGCCCAGTTTGGAAGCACTTCCGTTTAAATGCTGCGGCAAGCGTCCATGGGAAGTGCTACGGTGCATCACCAATATTATCACCAGCGGGTGGGTAATAACACACGCAACCATCACACGCATAGGCCATAGCCTGCGCAATATTATTTTTTGTTTAATTTTGGACCAATAAAAAATTAGATTATGGGGTTTTACGTGCAAAAACTACTTTCTGATTATGAGGCGCGCCGTAGTGGAGCACTCCGGAAATTTCGACCACCTGGGGTTCTTTAACGTGCACCTAAATCTAAGAACACGGGTATTTTCGCCGTCATCGAAATGCGGCCACCGTGGCCATGATTGGATTCCGCGACCTTGTGGTCAGCGGCCAAACACAATAGCGTCTAAACAACCACGTCGGGTAAATTTTGGACCAATGCCTTGGATTTGTGATCAAGAACAAATGGCGCCTAATAAATATATTGATTTCAATAATGTTAAATTTCGCTGACGGCAACGTGGTAAATGAGTTTAATGGCATGATATGCACACGTACATATAATCACAATATGGAATTGTCGTCTACACGTTATGCAGTCACTTCAGAAACACTTTCGGATCTAGTTGCTACAAGTTCGAGGGATTTCTTACTGGAATGTGATATCATAAACTCCGATTTAGGCAAACATTTGCCAGTCTAGTTGTCGGTGCTAAAAGTGGCAAATGCCGTTTCAGAGGAGGAACAGCTGCACACTTATCGTGCAATTCCAGTACAATCGACACAATGAAACATAGTTTGCATTACGTCAATTTGAAAGGTGTTTTTTCGCCAAGATGACCCACCTATTGCTTAAGGAAAGTACAGGATGTTATTTACTACTATTTATAACTCCTCATTTTCATAAAGGACTGGTGCTTGTTCCAAGAGCGCAAGAAAGCCATGTAGAAAAAATATTTTACCACTGGTATCTTTCCTCTTGTATTAGAGGAGACAACCTTAATACTTCAGTTAAAAACGCTGACTAAAGGGTATGTTTTGCTATTGTAGTGCTTTTTGATGGCATTTTGTCTTCATATAGTGCTGTTCTTATATCTTCTTTTTGTGCGTGCGTGTGGGTGTTGGGAAGTGGGTAGGTGGGTGATTACGCGTGTAATGAACCAGTGCTTACAATCATATTGCTTTTGATTGTCGTTCCCGACCTGGTGTGAGAATCGATTGCATATAATGATTGTGTCATCGGTACACTTCCTTACACTTCCTTTGCGGGCACCGTATGTGTACGTTCAAGAATGCGGACATGATTTATTCTTGGGTTAGGCGATTCATGAGCTGTATGCTCATCTTTGCACCTCCAAGTATTATTTATTATTCATTGTTTTCTAAGATTTTTTTCTGCTTTGTGCGCCGTAGACGTTTTCAGACCTTGTCAAGCCATCCTAATTTGGTCTATTAGTGCCTCTAGCACCTGATAATAGTGAAGAAAGAGCTAGTTTTGAATTGGTAATGAAAATCTTGAGGCGTACTTGAACCTGGGAACTTTACGCCACCGGTATCTGACACATATATGTTGGAATAAGTAGCACTTGCCTATAGGATGGACAGGTAGCGGCATCGGAAGCGAAACAAAATCACAAGTCGAATCTTTTCTACTGAGATGTCACAAAAAGAAAATTTCTTGGGTCTTCCATTAGAATGCAGCTCTGTACCTTGCAATCCCACAAGAAAATTATTTATTTCGCAAGGAAAATTTCTTTAACAATATTCGTTACTATAGGGTGCGTTTATGAACGCTTTCTAGACTTGTTTCGGAAGACTGATAACTAGCATAGTTGTTGACGTTTTAGGAATAAAGGAACGCTGTGTTTTTTCGGGGTTCTACTCAAGACCTTCAGGCAGAGATGTAGAGTGTCTTTAGGAGGAACTAGTCTCTTGGATTCACCAGACATGCACGCTCGACATCGTCACCAAAGTACAGCCTGCAGAATGCTTGTAAGGGACTATAATGATCTTTCTGGTGGAAGGTTCGCTGTCATGAGATTATGAGCACAGGATTACTCTGAAATTGGAGCAGCTTAGCCTAGCTTTCACGACTACCAACAAAGCAAGAAAAAAGAATGCCTGGCTGCTGCCTCTACAATGGGTGAATTAAGATTGAAGTCCAGTGGTTACAATAAGAGCATTTACATAAGAGTAGCCAGTTCTGAGTGTGACCTTGCCGTGTGATGGCGCGTGCCAGCCAACTTGCGTCGGCATGGACACGCTCTGTCATGAGGGCTCGCTTCAAAATTACAAATAAAGTATAACATATATGCATGTTTATTCAACATATTTCTTGCGAAATACCTGAGTGCGCACAAATATTAGAGATGCAGTGAATAAGCAGGCAAATAAACCTGAAGGGGAGCCATTTAGCTTACTAGATTACGGCGAAAAGGAAGATCAATCCATAAATCTGCTGTTGTGCAATAAGATGTAAAAAAAAAGATATATAATGGGTTGAGGTAAATAAGTAATACAATGATCCTATTTTATGAATGCCGATACGGAAGTCAGCCTACTTGGGAAAGCGGTTAAGTATTTCTTATAAAATGAATGGTCTTCAAGATAGGGTGTAAATCCACTTGAATAAAAGCAACGCTATTGTTGATGCAGTAGTAAAGGCAATTATTACCTGTCATTCGTCTGGATTAAATAAAACATTGAATGCGTACATCGTATGATTCATGCACCCGCTGCAAAAAACACGTCCGACAAACCTTCTGCGTTTTCAGTACTGTACATTTTCACTTATAAACAATGTAAGTCGCAGAAAAACAACCTGAAGACCCTTAGGCATCTCAGCTTACGCCTGCAAAAGTATCGGCAAAGCTCCAGCCATGTTTTTGGTTGCATCGCACATTCGTTATCTAACAAGAACAAATCACCTTGTTCAACCCGGCCACAGAATCATTTATTATTTTCCCATTTAGGGCTTTTCTCGCTGTGTTTGCTTCAAGAAAATGAACCCAGTAGTTTGCCTTAAAACCATGAATAAAGTGGTGAATAAAGCTTTCAAATTACTTAAGTTCTAACTATGTCCTTTATATCATGAAAAAATCTATCAACGAAAGATGCATCCTAAAATGTGTACTCGATTATAACAACGAATGTCTTCGAGGATATGAAGTTTAAGAAATGCATACTTGAAAGTTGGCGCTCGTTTTATAAATAGGAATCAAATTTTATCTGTGCCCGATAAAACGCGGCGAGTAAGAATAAACACCTGAAATAACAGCGCTGAAGTTAAAGTAACAAAGATAAATGAACACCAAGGAGGTTAACAAAAGTTGAGCCAGGTTGGCTTCCCTGCACGGGGGAGGAGGTGCGCGGATGGCAAAGGGAAGGAAATATTTACGAGAAGGAAGCGTAGCAAAGAATTGATGTGCACTGGAATCGCCAAACCCTTCCAAATGCTGCTTTCGGCGCTTGCGTCACACGCGACAGGCAGCCGTCAAATTTTGCTCGCTTCATAGGAGTCATTGTTCGTCGTTCTGGGACACCTTTCTAACCACCTTCATTGTAAAGAGTGGCGGCGCCTGTCCACGGAACATTCGCGGTTTCGTCGGCACGTAGGCATGGATCGATGCGTGTTCTGTTCCTTCGACCATCGGCCGCCCCTATAAGAACCTTCTAGAGGCGAGGTCACGCCTTCCAAAGAGGTTTCTTATATAACTAATGCATTATTATGAGGTTAGAATCCTGAGTCGGTCATTTTAATAAAGAAGTAGTATCCGCTATCGTAATCTAGCAATGGTTTAGATAATCATACTAAAACTGTCGCAGTTGCACTTGAGTTTTGCTTGCACAACCAGGGGCCCTACAAGGTAAAACTATTCCGATATGTTTTTATTCCAATCTCCTGACGTCAAATTTGCGTAACCGCCGGCGCTGGCATCGCGCGGTCACCTGCCGGGTTATTTGAACAGACCAATCATACGCTCTCCTCGTTCATGGGAGGTAACTTTTGTTTGCTTGGAAAGCGAATAACATTGCCTACACTGAGCGCATTGTCTTATCTAATTCACTGACAAGAGGCGAGGAGCGCGCTCAAGTGGCGAGGGATTCGATGGTGCCAAGCCACTACACTGAAAATATATAACCGGATGAAGAGGGTGGTGCCAGCGTCTGTGATTGGTCTGCTTTCTCTTACTTAGCTTGCGGTGGCTGGTCGAAAATCGCGGCTGTCTGCAGCAGAAGCTTAAGAACGGCGCTAAAACGAATCCTCAGCAAAGAAGAGTTGGCAGAACGAGGTCGTAAACATACCGAAAGTGCTTGAAAAGGTTACGCGGTAATGCAAAAAGCTTTATTATACGCAAATAAACTCGTGCTCTCCGGCAGGTGCGAGTAGCCAGTGCCTGAGCGATCGACAGCAACCAGCTTTTATTCCTTTGGGAACAGGGCAGCCGTCGACTATTCAGAAGAAAATTCAGTTTTGTTCGACATATTAATGCATCTTTAACGCGTACACATCACTTTGCTGCGGTAAGTTTTCGGGGTTGTGTGACGTCGCATGACAGGCAGGTGAAGTGGTTGCAGCCCGAAAACTTTTGACCAATACCTGAGGGCTAACTATTTTTCTTTTCTTCGCTCAAATCGTGCATAATGAGTGTGTACACGCCATATCAGATGGGGAGCTATCGCGATTTTAGTGGCGCCGCGTGACAGACAGGTGAAGGGGGCGGGGGGAGTGGTCAAAAAATTTTGGAGGGCTGATTGCAGAATAGAAAAGAAAAGAAGATGGAATAGAAAAGTTTTGAATAGTTTTACGTTATAGCACCCCAGCGCATGTACACATCAGCCCGAAATGAGGCGGCGATAAATGTGTATAACTGCCAAATACCCGGCCACTGTGGTACCTGCACCAAAACCATAAGCAACAGCCGAAGTGCACGTGCTGAGAGGGAAAACCTGGCATAGACTACAACATTCACAACGCACAGAGCACAGCAACGTTATGTAAAAATAAGTGCAGTTCCGTATGCTGTACGTATGTGGTTTGCTACAAACATAATGCAGAATGATGGTGTGACAAACGAACCAACGTTCTCATCGTAATTCCAAAGTGTTGAATCATTTGCGCTCATGGAAAGAGTATCATCCTGTGCCGAAGTATCGGTAAGGCATATCTTTGTCGTTTATTCTTCGCTCGCATAAATCCCCCAGCGCAGTTAAGGCAACAATCTGGAAGGTAAACTCTCATATAGCAACGTGCCTTCCTGTGGTGCACCACATCCGCAGATATAGTGGATTCCGTGCTCTACGATGGTCTTTTACAACGCTCTGCGGACAAAAAAAAAAAGATGGTTTTCGAAAGGCTCAGTGCAACATTGAAGGAATCGTCTATACCCAAGGAAAAAGAATGCTGGGCTTTATAAGAACATTACGGTTTCAGAGAAGAGAAGAATCCAAAAGAAAACTTACAAAATAACTTCTAAGATGGAACTTGCTGCGTCGTTGAGACAAAATGACCTGGACAACTTCTTTCTTTTCATTGTCGTTAGAGGCACGACGCGGTCGTGACTCTCAGGACATACCTTTTCAGTGCGGGCAGCATTTATTCTTTAATGCATGAATATACATGATGAAATAGATCCTACAAAACACCAGCCTAATCCAAAGTTAGTAAAGCATGTTTTGTACGCCTCTATTTTAGCGTAACCCTGCAGGAGATTCAAGTTTCCTTGCAGAAACTTTCAAAAACATTGTCCTGCAGCTACTTTAATATCCATAATAATTGATAATTTCTTGTGGCGTCCCCTTCAAAACGGGGTGGCGACAAATGGTCACTTAGTCTGCCTGAGCTAGCTGGCTTTTGGTACACCTATCGCAGTTTACGACATTCCCTATTTATACCTTTTATTCCTTTTCTTTATTACAACATCTACCTCTCTAAATGTAAGGTTACCTATGTCTCTGACGATATCGCCTCGACCTCTTCCCTGCATTTATCCACCCGCACTCTAAATGTGCCGTGCTTATCTCGGTAGCTGACCAGTCAACGCTTCCACAGCTTTGATTCTCAGCGCTTCTTGAAGGTGGATATTCCCTATCGTCTCGGTTGAATCACCCCCTGAAATTTGCTGCAGCAGACACACACCGTACCGTGAGGTAAATATTGGATCATAACTTTTATAGTTTGAGAAACCAACTCGAGCCTGAAATGGAAAGACACTGCCCTTTATTGTGTCATTAGGCTAATTTTCTTGGTGAACGTCTCTGCGCACGATTAACGTATTATAACGCCCCGCCATCTGCTGACAAAATGGGGCCATGTATGTGTGACTGATGGCATTACTCCTCGCGGCTTGTTCACTTTGCAAGTGCTTATATTTTATTTTGTCAGTTTTTTTTTCTGTAAAGCGCACGCTTGCACATCTGTTAATATGAGAAAACATGGTTATTTATTTATTTATTTGTTTACTTGTTCATTTGTTTGTTTGTTTGTTTGTTTATTCTCTCAGGGTCAAAGGCATGAAAGAGGGCAGTGGGTTACAGCAAATGAGAAAAAAAAACAAATACAAGCAGTTAGAATGTTTAAGTACAAAGGCTTTTGATTATACAATTTTTGCTAGGGTTAAAAACGTCATCATAAATTGGCAGCAAGCGAATATAGTAAAACGGTAAGTACAATAAACTTAGGTTACAACCATACAGTAAACAAACAAAAAATGCTTCGATTACACAATGTAAGCTAAAGCTGTTCGAAATCTTTGGTTATCCCGAATGAACAAGACTTCACCAGAAAGATGGTTCCTTTCCGTGGATGACCAATAAAAAAATGACTGCAAAAAAATGTTTAGTCTGGCATGATTAGAGACGAACTTTGTAACGGTGGTCGATTCAAGGTGATACATATAGTAGCTGAAAAATGAAATGGTTGCGTAGCGTTTGAATGATAGTATATTTTATAAAGAAGGAATAAACGTGCAATTTTACGACCAGAAGAAAATGGGGTAAGTGCAAGGTTGGTTTTCATGGCCGACGCACTTTCACTTCAATTGTAATTACATAAGATGAAACGAACTGAATTATTTTACACGAGTTCTATTACAATAACTAGTTTCTCAATAGCAGGATCCCAAATAGCGCATGCATATTCAAATTTCGGTAGTATAAAGAAGCATTTTTAGGGACGAAGGGATGGTTAAAAAGCTACGGCGTAAGTAGCCAAGCATGCGGTTAGCATTGCGGATTACGTGGTCGGTATGAACATTCTAAGATACGTTAGCAGAGGTATGTGCACCTACACTCTAAAAACTAAGAGAGTGCCGGGCACTCCCTTTGAGGGAATAGCGGCTTGTCCCATATTTCACTCTCTTTTCGAGAGTAGATCGACCCTCTTTGAGAGAGAGTAGGTCAACTCCTGTTGACAGAGTTTTGTTACTCCACCGCAAGGGATTGCTAGCACTCTTCTGCAGAGTGATAATACTCTTCCCACAGGGAGTGCTAGTACTCTTCCGCAGAGTGGTAATACTCTCACCGTAGGGGTAATGGCACTCCACCAGACCGAGTACTTCTACTCCCCCAAACAGAGTGCTAGTACTCTTCCCAATACCCTCTTAGCGAAGTCCTGGCCACGCATGCAGGCAGGAAATCAGATCAAATTAGGGTCGCTGATACACAGTTCCCTAGGCGGCTCCTCAGACTCAGTGGCCCAATTCCAAGCGACCTTCAGAATAGGCGTGAGCAATGTTATGCAGGATTTTAAAGTCATTTTTTCCTGGCTATTTGCTGCCTACCATGAGGCCTGACTGCTCGGAATCGGCCTATGCGTATGCGTCCCGAACGCCACTGCGGAGAAAAAAAAAGCGAATTACCATTTAATCCGCAATTATCCTCGCACATTTCACAATCAGGAGATACATAATCTTAATAGAACACAATAGTCGAGGGATTCACATAGTTATGGAGAACCACATTGCTCTATACATCACGTGGATTCGAACCCGCGTACACTCGCATCTATACAGTTCAAAGCACACAACCTAACCATTACACCACAGAGCCACCACGCGCAGTCGTGTTGTTTTAGAGGTTATATATATAACAAATGTATTTGAGGAATCTGCTGCGGTGGGTGGAGCTTCTCTGCAGTGTGCTGTGCTGTTGTGTACTGAAATACATTTGCGTTTGCATCATTTCCATTCCTTGCTACGACTAACGAAGGAATACAACGTAGACGACGACGTGATAACAATTCACGGCTTGTCGTCACCCCAGGAAAATAACAAATGTGCCGTTCAGCTCACGATCGAGTGCTTTTCCAGTCCATGCATTATATGTTCTCCGAAAATACGCGGATACAAAGTATCGTGCCAACCATACACGTATGTGAATTTAAGTCGCGCGTATACTGGTGAGCATTTCTGTTTATTTTTTCCCCCAGTTCCATTCGTATGTGGTTAACTGCGACGCCAGTACCAGGCATTTCGACGTGCCTCACGCTGCCGTGTAGGCGTTCTTTTCAAGTGCATTAGTTTAGAGTTCGGTTCAGTCCGCTGTGAGCTGTTGTCCTGCATTAGCAGCGGATCGTTAGCGTTTTGAAGAGCATGCATTCCAGTATTTGGAGACTGCTTATGCCGATAGCCGCGTCACATGCATTGGCACGCATGTTTAAATGACTGATGTGTCCACTTGTTACGCGTGCACTGCTCGTATCCTGTGGCAGTGCTCGTTCTAAAAGCTTCGAAGACCATCTACATTCATACGTGTGTTCAATATATATGCACAGGATGGACTTGTCGGCTAGTTGTTGAGCATTTTAGAAGAAACAGCGCAACGCAAGGACGACGCAAAAACATGGACCACACCACGAAGCACTGGTGTGGTTGATGCTTTTTTTCGTCCTGGTGTTTGCGCTGTTCCTTCTTGCACGATACACGCACACCACAGGTAGGCAAAAGTTTAGGAGCATAGGGCGTTAACTTTGTTTTCCCAGTTTCCTCTCGGTGTCAATGGCACAATGCGTTGCCCGGAATTGCGCACGCTTACCCTCTTATTCAGAAATGCATCATAACTTGAAGCCCATGCTTGACTTGATCCAAATGACGCAAGCCGTGAACGCACCAAAAGAAAGGCAGTGAGCGTCTAGGGGACGTTCGCACCAGGCGTCGTTTATATAAAGTCAAGCATGAGCTTTGTATTAAGATACATTTCTGAATATGGGGGTTAGTCATCTACTTCTCACAGAAAATGTCGAAGAAACGCCCACCAAAACCAGGCACATTCGTAAATTTAACTACGCAATACGAAGCTCCATAGAAAAAGAGTTGTATTAAAAGCTTTCAGTATTTTGCTTTACTCCAAAATGGTTGCGCTCTCGTGGCTTCAATGTACAGAGATAGCGCAGCATTAGCTAAAAAGCATGAATTTCCAAACTCCATGCCAAAATAAGCTTGTAAAATTATTTAGGTGCTAGAATCCAGGGTTTGTAGCGATCCTTGAAAACCCTTTATTTCTAAAATGCCATTTTCAAGGCATTGAAAACCCTGGAATTTTTAGAAGTACTGGAAAGTCCTTAAATTTGTACACTTGGCTAGACTTAGCAGACATTGGCAAGCGTTTTTTTTTTCGCTTCTATGACACTCTTCGCATGTCACAGAGAATTGTCTGTGGAGGTAATAGAAGGAAAGCGACATCCTTAAAGTTGAAATGACAAAGGAGTTGCAGATACCAGTTTTAGGCACACGGAACCGGTGACAAATGTACTTGGAGGAGCAGAAGCAGGAAGCTCAACAGTTGAGGCATTCAAAGAAAAGCCGTGATGAGTAAATCGAGAGCTACAGACACAATAAAAGGAAATTACAAATGACTTGCTTATTTGGTGGTGAAAAGCTGAGGCAACAGATGACATCACATACACTGTCAAACCAGACAGTATTCAAAAACTGCAAATGTTGCAGGTCCAAGTAGTCAATTGTGCTATTGCAGAAAAACTTTAGAGCGCTTTCTTGAAATGCTTCCTTGTGTGCGTTCAGTGATTGGCGGTGAAAGGCAAATTAGCAGTCTTTCAAATGTTTGAAATCAGTGAAATGCGATTTGTTTTGTTTTCTTTTGTTTGCATTAAAGTTAACGATGTTGTTGAACAAGTTATTGCCTGTCCAAACTACTAAAAAAATCACACGAGGTCCTTGAAGTTACTGTGTCGGGGCCTCGAAAACTCTTGAAAACCATTGCATTTTTTTCTTCAATATTGCTACGAACCCAGTAGAACAACTGTCATGGAGTAAAAACCTTGGCTGAACAGGGGCTTATACGAAGAGCACAGGAAGACTAGAAATGCAGTAGTAGGCATGGAGGGCCCTGAAAAAAATGTGCCACATCTGCTCGTCTGCCTTAGGTTTCTGCATTGACTGTCCCATTTTTAATAGAAGTGCAGTTACTGTTCTACTCCAATAAACGCAACGCAAGTGTGGGGCAGTCCTTCAGCCAGTGCAGAACTCTTTCTGTACATCCCTGTCAGTCCTGTCATTTTTCCAGCATTGTAGTACAAGATTTGTTAAACTGGTTTCGCAGAATATGAGCAGTATACTCTTAAATTAGCTGTTTATTTGTATGCACAAGTTCAGGTCCTCAGTTTGGTTGCATGACACATTGCCATACCTCAATAGATACAAGAAAAAATGTTATTAGAGTTTAATAAAATCCAAACAGTAATAATCACAACAATATAATGACATACATTTCTTTTGGTACATATACAGCCCATGTCTTGGCACTGTATAAATTCAACTATACATCGCAAGTACTGTGTCCTGACCACTATTATTCACATGTGTAAAACCATCACAGCAATTCTTCAAAAAATATCACAGTGATTAGTGACATACACTTTGTAACTGCTTTACATGAGCATAATGTATACAAATGGTCCCTGTGTACCTACACACGACTAGTGCCACCCGAGTACTATTACTCAAAGGTGTAAAACCAACAAAGCAGTTCTTTAAAAATATCACAGCGCTTAGTGACGTACATGCTGTAACTCCCTTGTAAAAGCTTAATACAAACACGTGAGCACACAGAAAGCTAGCAGTGCGCCTACATGGAAATACCACCGCCTCAATACTAATTCACAAGTGTACAACCAACCAAGCAGTTCTTTGAAGAATATCACAATGCTTAGTGACATACAATCTGTAACTAGCTTATATAAGATTTATACAAACATGAGCACATACCCAAAGCTATCGGTGCACCTACATGGAAGTGCGGCCATCTGAACACTATTATTTGCAAGTGTAAGCTCAACAGAACAGTTCGTTATAGTGACGCCCATTTTGTAACTGCCTTATACAAGCTTAGTGCAAGCACAAGAATGCGGAAAAAATAAATTAAAAACTTGCTCTATGAATACACAAACAGATCAACACAAATGGTAAACACCGCTTTGAAGACACGTGACCGTGACAAAGCGCAGTGCTGTGCCGGTTGAAACTGCCATCCACAAAAGTACTGAGCAATGCTTAAACCACACGCAATAAAGTGCTGAAAGACTGCATCTGTAACGTACCTATTTTAATTCAAATTTCTTGAATATAGGGCTCTCTTGCAGGTAAGGCATCTGATCCAACTGACCTGATTTTACACCTGCTAAATGCATACAATGCACTCAGATATAACTGGTAATAATAATTATAAAAGGCATTTAAAAACTTGATAGTATGATGAAGATGTATGACTAGAAAAGTTCTGTCCCCCTCGTACTTGTTAAAAAGGTGTAAGTACGACACATGTTCTTTTTTTCCGCAATTTTTGCATTATTGGACACCCGGGAACCTCGAACCCACAAAAAAAGAAGGTACTGCTGTGTTAATAGTGTTGTGAATAATTTTTTGTGAAAGCTTTTTACAGACAAGTTGCAGTCTCGTTTCTGGAGGTTGAGCTGTATCATGCAAAATAACATGGAAAGTGGTCACATGGGAGCATGACACTATGCCATAATGTTCGTTTCAGTTGACTCTCTTGCCCTACAAGTCAGTGCTCACTGTGACCAGTGATGGAACAGCAGTGTCTGTGTGATTTTCATCACACTTCTGTCCTATGCCATCTTCACCAGAGTTGGCGGCACATAGATACCCAAATTTCGATAGTGTTGCTTTCTCAGGTGGTTGTTTTTGATTTGCTCAATATCAGTTGGCACTTCAGCTGCATCAAACTTCTTTTTTACCTCTTCAACAACAACATAAACAACAATCTTATGACACCTGTGTTGTCCTTCTAGTTGCCTACAAAGACCAGTTAATCTAGCAACAACACTGACAGTCTCTACTATCTTCTGATGGGGAAGAGGTGCGTCCCACCATGTGTTCCACGTTGTTGTCGCTATGTGGGCTGGCTGGGGAGGCAACAGCTGTAATATGTTTGCATATTTTAAAGTGATGCTTGTACTGTGTTATAACACCTAACTTAGTCTTGCACTTGCTGCACAAGAACACTGGCTCAGAGTCATGGTGAAAAGCTTTTGTATGTTGAGCAAATGCACTACAAAAAAAGTCACAGTGATAGCACACATGTTGCTCTACCAGGCCTGGTGCGGTTCCTTCTGACACTGCTGCTGATGCTGACACACTGCTGCTTGCCTTGTACACTGTTGCAGCTGCAGTAGACATGGCCGTCTCTGTATCTATTGCTGCCGTGCCACCTGTCATGGTAACTTCAGGTGGTATCGGGCTCACTTCTGCAACAGAGATGTCGTTTGCCCCTTGAGGGCTCTCGTCATCAGGGCCAATAATTTCGTAGTCATTGTCTCCTGCATCGAAGAACCAATAAGAACAGCCTGAATTAATAAACATAGCTCTAAGAAGTACGGACATCAAAACTTAACCACAAGCTTTGCACATCAGTGACCAGGCTTAAGGAATAATACTTGCAGGAGGAGTTACACAATTGTGTGCGTACATTACAGTTAAGCCTCATTAGAAGAGATACTCAAGAGGCACGGGAAACATGTCTCTTGAAACCAAAAATTTTAAGACACTGAGGAGCCAGACTAGATCAGCTTATTATGCATCATCACTAAAGTATGTTTAGATATATCTGAAGGAATAATTGCTCAGGGTGGCTTAAAGGGCCCCTAAACCACTCGACATTTTTTGAACATTTCAAGTAAACATGCGCATCAAAATCAGAATGCCGTCACAATTGACGACGCCAAACACCACAGTGCGTAGCACTGTGGGAGCACCACAATATGACGAAAACGACCCCGTGCGCCTCTCTGGACCTATCCTGCACCCCCCAGTTTGTGCTGACATCACCAGGCTGTCTCTGATAATGTCACCAGTTTCCGGTGCTGTCGATTGGTCGAACGAAAGTGTACGACTGCCGGCAAGGCCTGCAAGCAAATACACACTCCTTCTTCCTCGTCGCGTTGCTCACGATGCCATTGTGGGCAGCCAATGGGGGCAAAGAACAGAAACGCCAACGGAAGGGTCTCCCTATGAGGCTCTTCAACTAGAGTCACCATACAGTTCCATTGTATCGGCAAGGTCATTAGCGCCACCCCTCGCAGGATGACGGGCATGCGCGGCAGCAACAGAGCTCGTTGGTGATGGCCTGTCCCGTAACATTTGGAGGTGTACTAGGCGAGGAAAAGACGATACTGTCCAGATGGCGTGTACCAGATGAAAGAGTAAACTGAGCGAGGACTACTTTTCCATAATCAAACACGTAGCTCCACTATTACTGCACCGTTTTGAAAAATTCTCGTGGCTACGTGTTCGTTGCCTTAGCATGTACAACTGAAACACCGCAACTAAATTTCAACCTCGGTGGTTTAGGGGCCCTTTAAAGAAGACATTCACAGCTTTTTAGTGACTGTAGATTGTGTTAGCTTCCTCCCTAACTTCTGGAAGTTGAAAACTTCACTTTGCAAGCCTTGTTGCTCGCAGTGCCTTTGAGGTGCTCTTAGACGCTCGTCAGCTTCAACTGTCGACACTTTCTGCCCTGCACTGTCCTCGTTGCCCTCCTTTTCTAGTTCATGCTAAAGAGACATGCACACTTGACCTGTGTGAGGATTGCGTGATCTTTACGCCCTTCGGAGCACACAAGGTGCATGAATGAATGTGTCTGGGTTGTGTCCCTTCGAAGTAGTGAATACTTAAAAAGTCGTTAGTAACAAAGGTGACTCTTGTGTACAGTGTTGTTAATGTGGCAAACCAACCAAACCTTTTTCAGATGTCTCTTAAAACCAAGTGTATCTTGTAATGAGATTCTACTGTACTGAATATTTTTCATCTATGGATCATCTGCACGTACATATAGTCAGAAAGACATGCTGTGGGGAATGGCGAATTAGGAAAAAGCTCGTACTCTTACTTTTTGTCCCTAACATAAGCAGCTGATAATAATATGATAAAAAGCAGGTAATGAGGCAAGCATGGAACATAATCCTACAGCTCTAAACAGTTTTTTGGGCCCGCATCATTCCCTCATGACATAAGGAAACAACTTGATTGCAGTAATGGCTGCATGTGATCTGAGTTTATTGAAACAATACGTAAGGTGGCCCTGTATGTAATTTTATCAGTGCTTTTTAGATGTCCTACTGGCGATCCTGGCTGCACAATTTTTCTCATGCTTTTTGGCACGATTCCTTTATTTTCCACTCCACTCTTTTTTCTGGTTTTATCCCCTCTCCCTTCCCCCTTGCAAAAAATAGCACACCTGAAGTATCAAATCTGTTGAATTATTGTGTGTGTCATACCTGTTAACATGCGGGCTTCTCTGTGGTCTGTGTTGTATTTTTGCGCTGTACAAGTCAATTCAAAATGAAAGATGGAATGTCCCTGATTTTAGTTTAATTGTATGTGTGGATATATATATATATATATATATATATATATATATATATATATATATATATATATATATATATATATACATATATATATATATATATATATATATATATATATATATATGTATACGTATATATGTATATATGTATATGGATATATATATACATATATATATATATATGTCTCTCTCATGTTTTGAAATATATGTACATTCAGGAGTGCCTGCATGCTCTTCTCCCCTGCTCCAGTGAAGAAAAGGAGAGCCTTTTTATGTAGCATAGTAAAACATTCACATGTTTTCGCTGTGCCCATTACATCACTTATCATATGGATCTGTCACAATGCAGAGTAGCAGTGGTCTACAATACTAACTCATCCCAACAAAACTATAGATTAGCACATACCGACATGCTGTGAAACAGCTGTTGCAAAGCCGCTGGTGCTGGCAATTTCCGCAGCACTGCAGTGGTACAGCCGAGTGCCACCTGTATAGTGACAAATGCATATGCATGTTAGCAACTCACTAGTTGCTGATGGTTTCATAAGCTTTACACTACACAATAAAGTAATCTGGACAACTTTGTTGGAACAAATACACATAATTAGGACACCACCTAAAGACTAACACGATTAATTGCCCCCAATCTCTCACTCACTAAGGGATAATACTACTGAAACATCGGTGGAGAGCTCAGATTAACACAGTCCATAAAGGACAAGCTTTCTTTGAGGAAAACAGCTATAACAGCGGTTAGTTTTCTTGATCACCTTATGTGCTAGCTTTGATTTAAATGTTATGCAGTACTATAAAATATGAAGTGCCGCATTTCTAGCAGCAGAAGGCGTCATCAGCCTCATGGTACAACTGATTTTTGCACTGTTTGTGTCAGTGAGCCGACACATACAAAGAAATCCGAATTCACACATACATATACAGTGCCAAGTGCACTCCTCCTACTGAAAACGCAGCCGCCAGTTACAATGCTGCTGGAAGGAAAGGTTATATAGAGTGCGAGACTGCATGGAACTACCACTTATGATTGTAAGTGTATGATCTGCTGATTGGAGAGGTAGTCACATGCTATTTCTAGTCTCTTTTAGAAGCATTACTAAAGGATGAATTAAAATATATTCATAAGTCAGGAATTTCACGCATCCACGGTTTGCCTAAATAACTTGTGACACAAAGACATGTTTACCTGGAAGAGCAACCTTTTTTTCCTGCTGCAAAATTTTCCTTCGAAATAATGAAATAACTTTACAGCGTCATAATATATATTGTTTCTCGCAACTGCTTCCCAGCAGTGGCGAGTTACAGTGTTTATATCTGACTCATTGGGCGACAATACTGCCAAACACAAATGCTTCACGAACACGAGAACACGTCCCTCGCAGAGAATAGCAACCATATATGCCTCTGTGAGACATGATCCCACCTTTGTGGTCAAAATGTACATTAGAATGACACCACCATCTGATTAAAAAAAAGCCTCAGTACAAGGCAGCAGCCAACTGCATAATGTGAAATTGCAACTGATGTCCACTTACTGGTGGCCTGTGTTCGAGTCACTTCTGGCAGTTGACTGGGTGCTGAGAAATGCACGTCCTGGGTTGTCCCTACAAAACATGCAGGGTTATGTCAAATGTTGAAAATATATATACACCGGCATTTCATAAGTAAACAAATGAGTAAACTAATAAACAACTGTAATGTTAACAGAGTACACATAAGATAGGCTGTCAACTGGTAATGCATTACGTGAAAAACCTAATGCATAGGAAAGACTATATCTATACACACGAAGCTGACACACAATTTAATTCGCTCTAGGTTTTTCCGTGCAGTATATTCAAATTATTATGTCTTGTCGTTAGAGCAAAATTAGTGTAAATTACGCACTAAATTATGTACCCTGGAAAACTTTTCTTCAGTATGCACCTGTATGCACTTCGAATGAGTAGCGTTGTAAAATTTATGTACATAGCATTTAACATGGTTGCTGAACACAGATTTCCTTTGCCCTGTGTCGTGTACAGTGAGCTACATATATCTGCCCCCCCCCTTTTTTTGTACTAGCCATACTGCGTGCCATTGCACTTATACGCACATCAATAAACCTTACGACACAGAAATAAAAAAAAGCGCCAATCACACATGCCTGCATGCTGTAGTGGGCCTAACCTAACCAAGCATGGGCTGTTGCTTTTTATAGTAAACACAGGCACCGTGCTCATTGCAAGTATGTATCCTGTCACTAAGCAAATATGCAATTTCATTGTACCACTATTTTTTTATCACATGGATGTATCTGTTGAGAGGCAAGACAAAAAGCAGTCACTTCTCAGAACTAATCAGCTTTTTTAAAACACATTTCTAACTTTTCAATGACACTTGCTGCTATGTGTTTGTCTCCAGAGAACATACTTGATTTGACTTTCCAAGCGGAGACATTACATAAATATACCATGTTAAGATGACTGCCTGGAGCACGTGAGAATTTTCATCTTGGTGTAACATACTGTATCTTGATTTTGGTTACATTTGGTCAAACGGTACACCCAATATACCCACATACTAGTTTTCTTGTCCAAATTGCATGGCAATGTATTTTGATTTTTTGGCATTGGCTCCTCTGCACTACGTGAAGTCACGCTGCACTGCCTCTTTCACATCCTCGTGTCCTTGCAGCTGCCTTCTTGAGTTATATAAAGCGGGTGCCTGAAAAATATCATATGCAAAAGTCAACACAAGGGCATGGTGCAAAACATTATCAAGACAGTCAAGGCCATGGCAATAAAAGAAAGTCTTAGCTCTTAGTCTTAGTGAAATGCATGCAAAACATCCAAATGACTGCAACAGTCAACTGCTAAATTAACTTCAATTTTAGATTTACACAAAAAAGAAATAACGGACAGTTCATCCTCGTTCGGCACGAATGTTGTAATACTCCTGCTAATGAATAGAATATTGGTCATTTTCAGACATCATAGGTTTGCCATGAGCCTGGTGTATCGCAAACACCATTTGTGACACATCCTAAGCACGTGCCCAGTGTGCCCCCCGCACCATCCCTGGTTGTGCCACTGCTGAAGCCATAATTTGAGGATTATAGCTGCAAACATGATGCTCAGTAGGGATGAAAATATTGTCCTTCAGTTCAATGGATATATGGATGTGCCTATAAAAAAGGGCAACGAGGCTTGTTATGGCAAGCTTACCCACATTTCAATACTAACAAGAAAGTTCACTGCGGCCTGCATCTAAGCTTGCTAAAAGGCATGAACTTATTTTCATGTATGAGGTGCACAATGGAGTTCATTTTTGACAGACCCGACTACTGCTGCAGTTTGAAATCTAGCATTTTAGATTCTTGAAGGCATGTAAAAGTTGCAGTTAAACCGCAGTTGTTGGTTTATTACACCAACCTATTGTTCTGTGTACGACAGACTGGTAACACGGAATTAAAGCAACATTTTATTTTCATATTTTATTTCTCTACTAAAAATATTAAAGCGATAAACACATTTTGATCTGCCATGCAATAGCAAGATGCACACATTACGCTTGTAACCCCCAAGGGAAGGCTGATTTAGCTATTCATATGACATAACTCTGACACGCCAACTCATATTAGCAAATGCACAGGCATGTCCAAAACAATAAGCGTATGCAAAGCGCCCTTGCAATTGTAATTCCACACTGCAGCCGTTATATTCGATGCCGATGCATAACTAGCTGCTCGACAATTCACCGAGTTCGTAGACAAAAGCATCCTTTCAGTTTCGCGCCATGCACGAAAACCGCAACAGGAGACAAAACCAGACCTACCTATAACCACACCATTTTAATACATGAGCAAAAACAGTTCAGTCTTAGGGATAAACACTGTGAGAGCGATTTAGTGCGCGACGGCGACGAGCGACAAAACGGGCCGTCGCTTGAAAAGATGGCTCGGTTCTGGAAATCTAGAAATCATCGCTCGTTGCCCGAAAGTGCTATGAGCGACTAGCCAATAGCACGAAGCCGGAACTAGATGTACATCGCTCAAATACTACCGATTGTAGCGCGGAACGAGCAAATGATTCAATTTTTATACGTGCAAGGGTAAGAACCTACGGCAAGACCTCCGGAAATATTTTATGCTACTTTTTTAGTAAAATACATCAACGTAAATTACTAAAGCACGCGTCACGCGTGATTGCAGCTCTCATGCCGGCAACACCGGGGAGGCGTCGCTCAATATCGTCGCTCGCACGGAGTACGACTTGTAGGCGACGAGCGAACGCGACAGCCATCTCCATCGCGTCGCTTGTAGCTGCCGCGCGCTAGATCGCTTATATGGGGTTCATACTTTTTTCAGCATAAAACATGGATTCCTTAGGCGTTTTCAGTAAGTTCAAGATAACGCGCCCAACTGACCTCTTGCAGCATACAGCTGAATGCCAGCGGCAAAGTTTCTAACTAGCACTGGTGCTGCACGTAACTTCAGTGGTCGCAGATTCCCCCTGCGCGAGACACCGTCAAGCGCGCGGTTTATTTATAAAAAAAGCATGCTGCCAGCAAAATGACGCCTTCTGTTATGTGATTCCTTAGTTCAACAGCGTTCCGTACACAGTAGACTGCTAAACTGAATAAATTCAAACAAACAAAACGCACGCTAATCACGCTCCGCATAGGCTCGGAATCACGGGCTGGTGAGCGAACCATTTTAAGCGTCCTCTCGCCTGGCGTCTTATTGAACATACCATAGTTCTGGCAGCGTTTGCGATCTTTAAAGCTCTTACGCACAACGGCAACGTGATAAAATCACATGCAGTTATCGCGACGACTGGCTTTTTCGATTGACATGGAGAGACACAGCGCGTATGCCTAGTCCTTTGTCAATCGCGTCGGCTAAGCGCAGCGACGACTTCCTGGCGATAGCATGACATATACGGAGAATGTGCACCTAAGTTAGAATTCACTTACCGTGGAGGATTTGCTGTTATATCCAAGGCATGACGAACGACTGTCGTGTTTTCGTAGCGACGCGAGATGGCTGACATACGATCTCCTTTGGCTGGCCTTCGCGGCGGCGGTGCAGCTTTCCGGTGCACGGATCACCTTTCTCCGGTGCTGTGTTGTTCCGCGATCTTGAGCGCGCGCGCGCGGTGGAGCAAATCCGAGTGAAAAAGTAGAGCGCTCGCTACGCGTTCCTTTGAACTGCGGCGGCCTGTTCTCTTAGAAGCAACTGCATGTAATAAAGCCACAATTAGGTTTCTGGCCTCCTGTAACAAAATCCCGCCGGACAGATGTCCTATTCTGCCGTCTAAGAATAGGACACACTTTTGGCACACATAACTTCTTACACACGGGAAACGAGCCTCCAACCTGTGGTAGATGCGGGGAGAGGCTGACCGTCCTCCACGTCCTACTGGAGTGTCGGGAAGCCGAATCCGAAAGAAAAAAACATTTTCTCTTAGCATACCGGCACCACATCCCCCTTCATCCTGTTATGTTACTTGGCCCAGAACCACTCTTTGACACCAACGCCGTCCTAGGTTTTTTGAAAGATGTTGTGTTGCATGTTATTAGCCCCACACGTTCGTAGCGCTTCCTCTCTTCAGAGGATGCCGCTGCGATAATTATTTTGAATAGCACATGCCTCTAGGCCCTTGTGGTTAAAGGGCTCTGGCGAGGCAGTAGTGCTGTAAGCAATTTAACATCTCGCATATTTTAAACAATGCATCATTCCTTTACGATGGATTTTAATGTTCATAGTATTCGTCATTAGTCATCGCCATAATTTTATAGCACGTAGATTTTACGCACTTTACAGCGACTATTTTTAGGCCGCTTTACAGCCAAGTCACATCTTCCATAATACATCGTTAACATTACCACTTGTCATGGCGCTCTTTGGCCAAACCTGGCCCTTGCGCCACAAAACACCACACAGCATCATCATCGTAGAAGCAAAACGATGTGTTCTTTGCTCAGCGTGCATGAATGATACATTGCCATGTTCGGGGCCAGCCACCTACAGTTGAAGCAGAAGATTACGCTACGTTTTGTTCTCTATTGCCATAAGAGTACTTCTACTCTCTCTCTCTGAAGGGGAGAGTGAAAAGCACATTTCACTCTCTCCTTGGTGACAGAGTGAACAATGCATTTCACTCTCCTCGACATTTTGCGAGAGTAAAACGACGCTTTGAAGAGTGAACCGGCCGCTTCACTCCTGCCATACCCTTCGTAGTTTTTAGAGTGTAGGTATTTATAAGAAAGAACTAATTCCAAGGGAACATTATTTAGCTGATATGTATGTGGGCTGTTAGTCATTTGGGATTACTCAATTTACATTTTACAGCGTTTAGTTCCGTTAGCCAACGTTTGCACCAGTTAGCTGCACTAATTAGATCAGACTGAAGGTGGTTAGGATCTTCTGCATTAGTTATTTCACCAAAGCTAACACAATCATTGAGAAATGAGTGAATGTTGGATGATAGTGAGGAAGGGAAGTAGTTAATACAAATGAGAAACGAAACAGGCCAGAGTACTGAACCTCCTGGCACACCGGAAGTTACGCTTTGGAGTGGGGAACTATGGCCGTTTGGGCTTAGAAACTGACAGCGATTACAAAGGAGGCATTCAATCTATTTCAGGATGTTAGTGTCAAGCTTCAGCTGACTCAGGTTATAAAGTAAACGTTTATGACAAACCTTATCAAATGCTTCAGCCTAGTCTAAACAAAAGGGCAACCTGCAAATCAGGAACGGTCCAGAAAGAAGTTAATACAAATGAGAAACAATGGAGGCCCGAGAACTGAACCTTATGGCACACCAGAAGTTACACTTCGAAGTGAGGAGTTATGGCCGTTTGCGGTTAGAAATTGAGAGGAATTAGATAGGAAGCATTTCATCCACTTCAGGATGTTAGTGTCAAGGTCCTGCTGACTTAAATTATAAAGTAAAGGTTTATGACAGGCCTCATCAAATGCTTTAGCGTAGTCTAAAAAATGCAATCTGCAAATGATGAACGATTGAGAGTACGATGCAATTGGTGCGTGAAGATTGCAAGCTGAGTTTCACTTGAAAATATTTTCCTGAACCCATGCTGAGCTGGAGTAAAAAATGCATTGAGTTCTAGGATGTTCACGAGTAATATTCGAGCGATTTGCAGCTAGTGCTTGAGAGTAAGACGGGGCGATGACTAGTTGTTTCATTTCTGGTACCTGATTTATGCAGTGAAAGCACGTTCCTGATTTGGTTTGGTTTCAGTTAGTTTCGCAACGCCGGCCGTATCAAGGATCACTGCAGGCATAACTGCATAATCGTACTGGTGAATATATATATATATATATATATATATATATATATATATATATATATATATATATATATATATATATATATATATATGATGTAGGCGGTCAGTGCAGCGGACAGCGCAATTTTGCACAAATGCTTCATTAAGGGTGGCAGCGCACTGTTTCTTAAGTATAAGGATGCCCAATGCGTCTTCCAGAGTGAGGTGCTCATCACGCAAGGGGTTGATTGCACTTCAAAACTCTTTAACGTTAGTCTTCAACAATGAGGAGAGTACGTTAGATAGAAAGTTTCATTTAACGTTCTTTCGTGCTTATGAGCGAACTTAAAAGCAGACCAGCATGTGTCCGTTTTCGTGTGTTTCGCGGGGCTATATAGGCGTTTTTTGCGGTTGCGTAGGCGCTTCAGATGGATATTGGAGCAAGGAACATCAGAGTTGGAGGTAATGATGCTGAATGGAATGTACTTTTCAGTTAGTTCCTGAACTTAAGCGGCGAACAAGTCCCAATTTTGCTGAAGGGAACGATTTTCAAAATTTGATCGGAAAGTGTCGAGAAATGCAGTTAATTCGTTATTTATGGCGGTAAACTTAGTGATTCTTTAACGACGTATAGTTTTTTTTTTTCATTTGGTTTGGGGGTTAAAACGTTCGTTGGAAACGCAAGCAGGCAGTGATCGCTTACATCAGGCAGGTGTTTAATCTCCAAGATTGTATCAGGGTGGGATGTGAAAATCATGTCAAGGGTGCTTGCGGCATTAGAAGCTACATGTGTAAGTGTGTGACTAGCTGTGACAATGAAATAACTGAGCACACGTATAAAAACTCCTTAGCTTTGGCCGAAAAGGGAGAGAGTGAAGAATGTTGTTCGTTGCAGGTTATGCTGGGAATATTAATATCGCCCAGAAGCAGGATAGGAGCTGAAGGAAATCACGTGCGAACAAGGTTCATAGTCGTGCAGGTGATGGAAAAGCGTAGGCTGTGCAGAGGGCGAGCGATAGCATTCGCCTATGATGTATTTTGGTGACCAGCAGTTACGGAAACCCAGACAGCCTCTAGATGGTCTGGCAGGACGTCATTTGAAATTGCCAATAGGAAGCCACCTCCTCTGCGCACAGTACGGTCGCAGCGATAAACATGAAATTGCACAGCACCGTGAAACACTTCACATTACTTGCATATTATGTATCTATAGCACTTATGCCACCAAATTCAATCGTTCATATTTTTATCAACAAGTAATAGCCGAAGAAAATTTGTTTTTCCTAACCATAAATAATTAAACGTTATGGTGACGAAGCTTTTCGAAAGCAGTTTCAGCACTTCTGTTTTGCTCTGGGCGAATGAGTTTTCAAAGCTGTCCAGTAATGACTCTGCGTTACTAGTTACATTAAGTACCTTGAAAGCTAATGCCATCGTTCATTCAATCAAAAGAGCTAGCGGAGCTGTCAGCTAGGGCAGCGCTTCTTCCGTTAATGAGCGCACGCTTTGACTCGGACAAAAATTAGGAGGGCAATTAAGCTTCGCCTTTAACAGTGGAATGCAATTGCATTCAAAGATCTCTGACTTCCTCTCACGCTTCCCAGCAACTGCAGCTTACGTAACCGTAATGCTTACGAGGAAACGCTTCTGGCGAAAGCTATGCACGAAGGCGAGCTTTCTTGTAGAAACGCTACCTCTTGCGTTGGCGGATACCGGAGAAGGTGCATTGCCGCGCGAAGAAATCACACGATTATTAGGTTTGAAGAAGGGCAAAAAGAAGGACCCCTACCGCTGAAAGACTACAAGAAAAGACATTTCGGCTCCCCTGACGGGAGCCTGGTTCACAATGAAATCAAGGACGTGCGATACAATGTTTATACGGCTTTAAAATATGACGTAAGCAGCGCGTGTAGATGGGTGGGGGGAGGGGGTAGGGTTACGTCATTCCGGTTCAGGGTGCTATCTGTCATGTGTATTAGGAGGGATTCCAAATGGTGTCTTGAAGCCTAATTTCTTTTTTTTCTAATATCTTGGCGGTATTCCAATCAATCCTGTGAGGCAAGTCACCTGCATTTCCGGGTTTCTGTTATTATTTCGCACCTTTAATATTTCAGCCGGAGAAGATTTCAGACAAAAGGCATGCACTGTCGGCGTTTTGTTTCATATTTATTTGCGGACTGGCATTCTCACGATTCCGGTGAATAACGTTGTCCAGAATGTAAGACAAGGTATGAGCAACTCAGAATGGTGTGACAATATAACCCGCATATACTGCATGTCATACAGCAATTCATGGCATATACACATACGAAAATATATGCGAGAATTTTCGCTCACACGACTCCAGCACCGGATACCGACACCGTATTTTCGTCGACACGGGCCTCTAACACTATTGCGCTCAATTGACAGTTATTCGTAGCAAATTAAGCTTTGAACGAGCCACTCGCCACGTATTTCTGAATGCGCTGTCGTAGAATTGAACGACATACTCAGAAAACCACGATCTTAGAGAGGACCTTATCCACTTCGTGGAGTCCTATACGGCGTTCTAAGAGTGCCAGTGCAGTAAGTGCACGACGCAACAAGTATCTATGTTACGATTAGTGACCAAATAATTGAAGTGAGCGCAGAGACAGGCAGAAAAGGGCAAGCTGCCCTACGGCATCGAACCACAGAATTCAAGTTTATCTTAGTGCAACTGATTTCCGGCAATTCAAAATGGTGCTCCTACGGTATACTAAAAAGCGCGTCACCAGTCTACTGTAAAACAGTTTGTTTTCACATTTTTAGATGGGAACTCCAGAGGGGACAAGCAGAAATTACTAATTATTGAATACTCATTTATGACGTCCAAACAGTACAGCCTGCGCGCCATTGAATACGCTTTCTTGCAAAAGGTCATCACACTCAACATAGACTGGGCGATTCATTTCCTAGCGGAATATGACGATGTTCACGACGTTAAAAGTGCGAGAGCTGTGCGACCTTTACTCCCACATAAAAAGACATTCTTTATCATCGACTACCTTAGCACCTCCGGTAATTTGGTGGGCCGTGCTCTTGACTTTCTTTCTAATTGGTTCCCTAATTAAGTTATTTTTCCCTCCAGGTCCCAGTAACGCTGTTTCATTATCGCGGGAGGGCCGGGTACTCGACTCCAGTGCCCCATCAGCCGATCTTTTCTGAGTAGTCTGCTTCCGGAGTTCCCGAATGACACACGTGGAGAAGTGGCCGAGACGCGAAGAACGAGTGGAAGCACGAAAGGAAATACCTAAGTGGGTCGCAATCGCCAGCAGGCCTGCTACTATTTCGTTGTTCTACACTCTGCATGATTTCCCTGCTGAGGAGTCGTTTTCACATTTTCCCCTCCACTGCTGCCTGATATGAATCTGGAGTTCAAGTAGCCTGGTGGAATTGTGTTCTGTTAAACGTGCGTATACGTAGAACAACCGTGGTTTTTCTACCCTTACGAATTTTTCTGTGAAGTAAGTGGACGAACAAGCGGAGCAGTAGCATGGCACCTATGATGTAAATGGTCACGTCGGTTCACAACGTCCTGAACTCTGAAGGCAGTAGGCTTATAGATCTTTTTGAGAGAAATTTACACCATGTTATTAGAGCAGATTAAGCGGAGCGGCCGTTTCGTTCATGTAGCAGAGAAATTTATTCTTCAAGGGATACAGATTGGTCAGCCGGCTTGCATGCGGTACACAAAACAGCACATAATGAAAATTACAATGGAAACTCCAGGAATAATGAATATTTAGTAGTTCAATATTTGAGAAACGTACATTCGAGCTGCTACAGCTAAGGGAACAAATGCAATAATTATAGATGATTTTTCACACCTCAGCTCATTTTCACCCCTCTAGCTGCTCATAGAATCTATCCAAATCCATATACCAGATCCACATTTCAAGACAAAGCGAGAGCAGAGTAACTTTAACACACCACCGCATAAAATTAATCATTCCGGCGATACCATCGACTTTACGCGTAAAGCTATACGACACTCTTTTCCTAGTGAAATCGTAAGATTTGCATCTGCACGTCCATTCTCGCAACAAACAGGGAGTATGCGGCACCTCGTGTAACACGGTTGATACTTTGTGCAGTAGTCACTCACGTATAAAAGGTAAATTACTGTGTGCACTATATGTACATCTCGCCTGTGAATATGAAAAAAATTGTTCGGTTGTTTTCTTGACATCTGTTACTCACTTTCGCTTTCACTGAAGGGAATGATCAGTGCGATACCACTCTTGCTGCAAGCAGCATGTGCGCTCCCAAAATTGGCAGCAAGGAATGCATCCTGTTAAAATGGCGGACTAGTTCATCCGCGCGAGTACAAATACTGCAGCGCTCAAAGATGCGTCGATGGAGGATGTATACATATACGCACTGTAACGTGTGCATGTGTGTCTTATTTCACGATGCCTTTGAGAGAGCCTGGCCCTTGAGATGATATAAATGTACAGCTGGGAAAACGTGCACTGACTGGCGTGAATTCCTCTTGTGCAGCTATGAGATTGCTATGAGTGCCGTGAATGTTGTGCAGCTATGAGATTTCATTTTGCTTTCCACTGCCACTTGCTTCACGGTCCGTTGCCACATATCGTCGTGAGTTTATCGGTACTGCGAACACTCCAACACAGATAATAGCATGAATACGCGCACTGCGGTGGAGTAATATAACATGAAAACGTCATAAACACCAAAAAGCGAAAGTGACTGTTAGCTATCATAAGTAGTAGATATAATGGGAAAAGCCCCCTTTTAAATTATGTTTATGATATTTACATAAATATTTCGAGGTCAACATTTAAGAGGAATTTCCGCCAGTCACTGCACGTTTTTCCAGTTATATATTTATATCACCTCGAGGGCGAGGCTCTCTCAAAGGCATCGTGAAATAAGACACACATGCGCTCGTCGCAGTGCGTATATGTATACATCCTCCGTAGTCGCAGCTTTGAGGGCTGCAGTATTTGTACCCGCGCGGATGAACTTGTCGGCAATTTTAACAGGATGCATTACTTTCAGTAAGCAGTCCGCCTGGAATAACTCCCCTAAAAGCAAGAGCAGTGGGCGACAGAGAGACGTTGTGCTTTAATGTGCGATTTTTCCTCTATGTAAAACCGGCTATAGGGTCAATAGCATCCACATGCGAAACACAAGTAGGTGACGAAGGCTTCTTTAAGAAACTATTACCTCCCCCCCTCCCGGCTTCCGGCTTCGCCAAAGGTCAATTAAATTGTTCATTTATGTGGTATTTACGTGCCAAAATCACGATACGATTAAGGGGCACGCCATAGTGGGGGAATAATGCGGAATAATCTGTACCACCTTCGGTTCTTTAGTGTGCACCTAAATCTAAGTACACGGGTGTTTTCGCATTTTGTCCCACCGAGATGCGGCCACCGCGGCCAGGTCTTGATCCTGCGACCTCGTGCTCAGAAGCCCAACACCATTGCCACGAAGCAACAACGGCGGATAGCATAAATCAAGGGACCTCGCAGTGCGACCTCACTTCGACTTCTATGCTAACCCAGAATGCATTCATCATACTTTAATTGTCCCCTTGACGCACAAAAGTTAAAGGGGGTAGGCAGCAAGCTCCTTTTATGTAAGAACACGTTCTCATGGGCCATCGTTAGGGCACACGCGGGCAATAGTAGTGATTGGCATTACTTCCAGAAGGACACCACAAACATGAGAAACGCCAGATGGCCTTCCATAATGAAACTTTTGTGAATGACCCCTGGGATCTTTTGCAGCATAGAAGGAGACCATAATTTTGTTGAAATACGTGTGCATAGAATCCGCGGACAACGAAAGATGACCGTAGCATGCACACTGACAAAGGAAATGAGAATAGTACGGGGGCTCACTTGAATTCCTAATGACTTCCTCAGCGATATGACGTCTCAGAAAACAACACAAAAAGTACAAAGTTCATACTCAAGGGTTATGTACGTGCATTATAGTAAATGGGGATAACGATGCGGGACAATAAAAGGAAACGTTCACAGAAATGAACAATTGTACATGTGGGCACAGCACATTTGAGCTGCAATATTTATTTGCTGTCCCGTTTGCTTGGGCCATTCCACATAATTTATGGACCCAAATTATTTCACCCAGTTTTCAATCTCATTACAACCACGTGCATCCACAAGAGAATGGGGCATTTAAACGAGCAAGAGAAATATTTGAGTTTCGACGAGTGCACGCCATGCATACCACCGCTATTTTTACCAGAACTGAGTTGACTTTTACTTAGGTTTAGTACATGATGGTAACTTTATTGCTGGATAAACAACTAACGGTAGTATTTGACATTCATAGCCGAACAGGTATTTCATTTTTATGAAATTCGCCGGCAGACATAACTATTTATGCTCTATACTGTTCTTAAGGTGCCAGAGTTGTCTTGGTTTATTCGTACATGTAAGAACACATTGTGCGCACCCGCTTTTCAGTTTCAGGTTTTTAGTAACGCAGTTCTGTGGTACGGGTTGTCGTTTATTAGGCAGGAAGTCAACATTTTCTAAAGAGAAATGAACGTGGGTTATATCCAGACTTAAGGCAGATATCTGCCCTCAACCCACTTGCCTTGTAGCAGTGGTACTCATGGGTCAGTCTGAGTTGAAAAACGCTGATCCCCACGCGCAGACAGCAATCCCATTTTCGTCATGCCCACACTATGCTCCCCAGCACTCCCACCTTCGAGATAAGTTTGGTGACTAGATGTGCTACGGACTATAAAGTCTCAGAAGAGTGCTATGTAAGCAGGAATGAAAGTTCTGTGCAAGGTTTCTCACCGAAAATTGCGTGCTTCCTTCATTTCATATCGCTCATAAAAGCGGCTCGTGGAAGCTCTCCCTTTTCTACCCTGTGCTTTTTTTCTGCACATTCAAACCTCAGGCACTCGGAGACTAGGAACATAAAGCAGCAGAGCTGTGTTATGTTCCTTTTCATTACTTATTTTTGCTAAATGTAAGTGCAATTCATATTTTATTTATTTTTTAAACTTCGCATTCTCGTTTCCCGTTCATATTTTTTCATCATCTCAAGGTTTCTGGGAAATTCAATGGAAGACAGTCAGACCAATAAATATCCATTGCTCGAAAGCCTTAGGCCCACTTTGATGTCGGCACATTTTCCATGAAAGATTTAGAACTGGCGATTCGTCGTGTTATTAGGCATTTCTGCTGTTACTCCCGTGTTCAAATGGGCATTTATGTTTCCCAGAAATCAGGCTCAAGGAAAAGAACTACACGTTAAAACAATCACCGGCTTTCGGGACGCTCTGCAGCGATCCGTACAGTCTTTGTGGAAGTTTCAATAGAATATCGCTGTTTGTGCCCTTCTGTCGAATGAAACTAACTTGAGTCGGTTAGAAAATATAAACACATTACATTCATTGTAGTAGATATACGCTAAATAACGTCTAGATATTATATGCAGAAACAGAATGAACTTTGGAGTTTGCTTACTCGTTAAAGGTCACCTATATTTCTTGCTTGGTATGCAGAATAGCTATCTGCTCCTCTACTAATGAATACTAAAGAGTTCAGCAACGAGAAGGCGTATATAGCTTGTAGCAGGCGTGTTTAAAGCAAGCGGTACCAAGCATAACTGGCTGCTGTACCAATACCTTCCTGTCTAAATCCCATGTCACACGTTTAGGTTTTGTTCAATGTATTTTTAGCTGTAACGAAGATTAAATATATCCACTAACTTCATTGTATTGTAGGCATGAAATATTAGGTGACCGTCCTGGTGTTGTTCAGTAGGTTTAAACATTGAGTTGCTTGATTTGGTTCTTTTGGCATACTCATTCATTAAAATGAAGATAACCGCGTTACATAAAAAGCGACGTCAAGATAATATATCTAATCAGGCATAGCATAATGTGGAAATTGCTGCATGTACCAAATACTTAGTTTCGATCACCTGTGCAATGCCAGAGACATTTCTTCTCTTTAGGCACGATGGACCTTACTCTACCAACCGGCCGCTTAGCAATGACTTTTGATAAGATAAACCCAAACAGGAAGGAAATAGCGCCTTTCAATGCTGTGCTTTTGGCACGTCTCGACTTTATTAATGCGTAAGCTTTCTTTGACGAGCTCCCCAGCCCCGTCACGCGAAAAGTGTAATGCCTCGTATCTACAGAAAAATGTGTAATTTGCACAGTTAAGATATGTAATCGTTATGATGGTGCAACTTTACAGTGTAAGTTATGATACTGTAAATGACTGGTAGCTTTTAAGTGATAAGAAAAAATGCAAAGCAAAAATAAAATGAAAACAGTACTCATACATGTACATCGGGCTCCTTAAAGTATGCATGGGGAGGCTTATAGTAGGGTTGGACCAACTGAAACTCGGGGGTGGGTCAACATGGAAGTTTAGGGATAGCTAAACGTGAAATTTTGATGTGAGCCAAATGAAATTTGGAGGTGAGCCAACTTGAAATTTGGAGGTTGGCAAATTTAATTTGGGGGGTCGGCCAACTTGAATCTTGCAAGCGGGACAAATTGAAGTTTGAGGGTGGCCTAACACAAATTTGGGAATGGGGAACGTAAAGTTGGGGGTGGCTGATTTTAAATTTGGGAGTGGGCCAACTGAACTTTTGATATGGGCCAAGTTGAAACTTGCGGGTGTGCGAACTTAAATTTGGGGGTCGGCGGCATTGAAATAGAAGGGTAGGCCAACTTAAATTTCTGAGTGGGCCAACTTGAAATTTGGGGTGCGCTCTCCCCGCACGCAATGCCTCACACTCTGCTGCAGCAGCTGGTGTTCACTTCCCACCGCTGTGCTTCTTCGAGACATGCTCGCGCCCTGCGTTCCGGCTCAATTGGCACTATTGCACTGAAGGGGCCGGATGTGGCGAGAAAACATGACAATTGTCTATTAAAACTTAATCATTCTTTTTCAATTGGAAGGCCATGTGTATAAGCGCACAAGCTAGGAAAAGGAAGTAAGCAAAACTAAGCAAGAACAAAGCCACATCTGAGCCAAACAATGCTTACGCATTTGTAGACATTTTTGACAATTTCTGTGGCTTCTTTTTCTTAGTGCAAATATATTGGAGAACAAATAGGGATGTAATTAAAAAAGTGAAAAAGAAATAAACAATTTTTAGGCTCTTTTCAAGGTTTCCTGCCTATCGTATTATCTAAAATCACATATTCCACCTTGCTCCGTGTACCTTTGTGTTTTGGGACGATCCACGCATTCACAGGGCCCGGAAATTACTGCAGCCGGCAGCTAATACTTTTGCTCGTAAAGTAATGATTATTACCTACATTTGCGGCGCATTCTGTTAGCCGCTTCAAGAACCAAGTGAACAGGGCTGTCACGGCTCTGAAAAGCAGAGCTGTTTTGCGAATACGATGGTACTGATGTGGTTTCTGGACAGAATTTCTGAAATCGTTAATCTACTTTTTTTTCCGTAGTGAAAAAGATCACTTTTCTAATTCGCGACGATGTTTTCCCGCGTAGTATATGTGCACGAATAGTGGCGGCGCAGGTCGTGGCTCAAATAAAGACGTGATAGCTGCACATGATGCGGCCTCTATTGCGCTGCATTTTACAACGACGATCCTGCCCGCAATTTTAATCCCGTCTGAAAAGCGAGGGGTGTTCGTACACACTGTTTTGCAATAATGACTAACCCGTCATTACTTTGGAAGAGACTGAACAAGAAGGACATCACTGCAATTGTGAGAATAGTCCATTGTGCACTTTATCGCAGTAGAATAAATGACATCGCATTCTGCAGCTTTTAATATGCAGCGCTTTCTCGGAAAATTTCTACGGGATGCGCAATTACGAGGAGCTACAATAGCAAACCAGTTACTAAAATATTTTTCACTGCATACACGATCTTAGGGCAAATGTGACACGTACATTAACAATACAGATAAACCTTTAGGGTGCGCAATTATTTATTTATTTAGTTATTCATTCTTTTTTATTTTTTATTTATTTATTTAACTTCTTTAACTTCTTGCACAGCTTCGCCTTCTTTATTTATTGTTTCTCTCTCTCTCTTGCTGAAACGGCTAACAAACCGCTTACACTGCAAGAGACAAGACTTACGCAAGAAGGCTTCGTAGTCATGCTTGTTACCTCATTTTTTTCATAACAGTGGCTTATATAATGCTTACGCAGCATCAGATAATATACAAGCTATGGTGGCAATTTTAGCAGGCCCGTGTCACCGCATAATTTTAATCCGAAACGAAATACCACCATACCTCCATTCAAGTTCGTTATTTTTTTTTCTGAGTCCGTGCAAATGTGGTCTTGACAGAGTGCATCGTGGAACACAATAAGGATGGGCGATAATGCTTTGCTAAAACGTTCGAGATAATTTCTATGGAGAGACACGTACTCATGTGTAGAATTTTATTTTATTTCCTACTTCATGCGAGGTACTGTTGGCGTTCATCTCCCATCGCAGATACTTTTGCCGTCGGGCGTCGCAGTAACGCTCATTTACCTGTTTGTGTACTGCACCATGTTTTGCAGCGTCGCCAGTATTTTATTCCTGGGAGGATGCTTTTTCTATCTGAAAACTTGGTGGGGCCCCATGACACAGGTGAAAATGTCACACACTCCCACAATGCGTTTCCTTTTTTTGTATGCCCAGCTTAATCCGTACTCGCATAGGAAAATACGCGCGCGAATGGTGGAGGCCACCACCGCGTGCCCGATGAGATTCATGCCGACGTGGATTACATTGCGTCCGTCATCAGCCCCCACTATAGGCTATACTGCAAGCAGGTATTCAACAGGTAGCAGCGCATCGTATTGACAAGGACAAGAAGCAGCACTTGTGTTGTCTCTCCTTGTGCGTGTCTGTACGGTGCGCCGCTACACGATGACTCATATCAGGCCTTAAAATAAAAATTTCGAATAATTATTTTAAACCGCAATGCAAACTATGTAAATGAGTGCTGCACAGATGTTTCAGGCTATTTGGTGAATACGCTGTGTGCAGGAAACTCAAGTTTATAAATTGCAGTTATAATTCTTGCATTTATGGCATACACTTGTATAACAAATCTGATGAGAGTCATACCAATAGGTTAGTATAATTTGTTTTCTTTTATAACGAATTTCTTATACTAACGTATTCATCCCCTAGTTGTTGCTGGTTGCGGATTAGTTCGCTCTCTGTCGCTGTCACAAACACCCCCAGCATGGAAACTCGTAATGTATAATTCTGCGCTAATCTGCTATCAGAGTGGAGCTCATGAATGATCTGCTGTTACTCTAGCCTCACGAAAAAAATAATGAGCGTGCGAGGAACTGTGTGCAGGTGCGGTGTTCTGCAAGGTACAAATTATAGTGATGAAAATTCTCTTTTTACCTCTTCATAATATCTCACTTGATGTCCTTACATAGAAATCTGAGCTTTTCTTCGAAGAAGTAAGTCATATAGGATGCAGCGTCATTGGCACATGTCTTTTGTCTAACGCGCACGTTACTTGAGCATGCTGCCCGAGGCAATAAAAAGCCTCTGTTCGAATAAAATCCGTTCAATCTCGCATGCTCGTGTCTGGACGTTTGAACATGAAAAAGAAAGCTATGTTGACATGGTCAAAAAGAAAAAAAAAATGCAAATAAAGGATGAATAATCTTGTTGTTCAAGCCACATGAGGTTGACAGGCAATGAAGACGAGGACAGAATTGAAAATTTAACGTTTTTTTAATAAAAAATAATATGTGAAGATGATAAGAAAGAAGGGGAAAACGGTCCAAAAGGCAACTTGCCGCGGCTGGAGAGCCGAATGCACATCTTCCGCATTACACGTGCAATGTTGTACGTTTCATCTGTAGCAGCGGCCGCACTACGGTACACTTTCTTAAGCATGTGTATACGTTTAGTTCTGGAAGTGTTAGCCAGTGTCACTCATGGTCACGGCGGCGAATGCCGGAAATACTTTCAACAGCAGGCATCGCGAAGCGAGCGAGTGTAGGAGCAGGCATGTGACCAATAAAACGTGCTATGCTACCTCACGGCAACAATGCTGCCAAATTCCAGGCACTAGCATTGCTATATGGAAGGATAAAAAAAACTCATTACTGGTACACCACAATGTAGCATTCTGGGCCCTTTAATTTTTAATTTTTACGTAAATGAAATAGAGAGATGATTCGGCGAAATGAGATGATTCCGCCAAATACATTGTTTACGCTAGTGTCACTCCTTTATTTTTATGGGTAATTCAGGCTTGGAACTTCCCAGACACGCTTATAAGAGTCTGCCACTAATCGAAAGCTCATCATGCAAAGACAATTTAAAATTTAACGTTAATAAAATTAAAGCGGTATTGTTCCACCCAAGGATAAGCATTCTTCCGTGGTCCCCTATTTATTTATTATTGCATAAAATTGAAATTGTAGAGTATTCCAGGGCTGCAAGCGTTTATGAAACCCGGACAACGTAATGACTCCCATTTGTTTCTTCGTTGTAGGGATATGCAAACTCTTTTCAGCATATCGCATTACCGAAAGTCCTTCAGTGATTCATAGATGCAAACAATAACAAACAGTAAAAAAGAAGTTATTGCAAATGCAAGGCTTCTGGTGCCAAATGTTGAAAGTGGGGCTCATGAGGCAGCAATTGGCGCAGCGCGAGAAACATGGAAACGAGAAAAATTCTCACAGAAGTTCGGATGACTGCACAATTATGTGAACAGACGAAATGCATCATGTACAGGCGTCTACTGCAGCCTGGCTCCTCTCTCGCCCTTCCCCCTGGATGCGCTATGCCTACTGGCGGCGGTGACGTCAAGTCCGCGCTTACCAAGAGGCACATGCAAAGGGAGCCCAATTAGCGTCAATTGGGTTCATTGAGAATGGCACGTACCCAGTAGCACATACCCACGCGAAAGGTCCGCATTTTAGACTGTGCTGCGTTCGGCATTGGTCCACATTTTCGACTTAAATATCTTTGGGATCAGCCGACATTTTTGGTGGGATAGGTGGTTGGCTAGCCTGCTACATAGCCGGAAAGAAAACTGGTTTGGCAAGACCAACAATGGCATTCGCATCAAAATCGGTAGTAACGTTTGGAACTGGAGCGACGCATTTTTGTGAATCTTCTACGTTTAGCTAACGTTGATATTGAGTCAAGTCGAGAATTATAAACGAACACTGACGGGCGACATATCTATCGTAAACGGTTGGATTATACCAAACCCCAATACACTGTAAAAATGTTAGCACTTTTTGGGGTGCACTATGTCCCCCAAAATAATAGACTATTGCGCTTGAGTTTTCATTCTTAAAAACTCTGCGCGAGCTACTTTCTTCTCAAGAATGCTATGCAACTCTTACAACTCGCCTGCCTTTTGTGACCTAGAAGTTAGGGGCATGCAACCTTAAAGAAAGTAAAGGCACGCAATATAGATTACGATTACTCTTTGTAGGATAAGATTAGCATTAAATGGTGCAAATATTTTTTAGAGTGTAGTGAATAGTATCGAAAACGCTCAGAATAAACCTGGCGGTCACTTTCCCTCGATGATTTATTTCTTTAGGTTAACTTTTTAAGCATGATAGATACAGTAAAAATGCTCCAACGAAAAGGAGCTCGACGATTTCACGCATTTTTGCATGTCCGGCTATAGAAGAAACATGCTAGCAGGAAAGCTCTTCAGCCCTCATTATCCCTGACTCCATGCGTCTCGTGTTCGGGTTCACCTGCAATGTGCGTTTTTTATGTGGAAAGCGTGCAAACATAAATCCAAATCAAGTACAAGCACCCAAAGCGTCTAATCTGTGGAACGCAGCTATAGTTGACATCGCGGTCTTCATTCGTACAGTAGGCCTACTGTCTTTTTTCTGCTCTCATTCCATTAGATGCTCGGCAGTACGGACTCCTTTGAAAAGTAAAGAGGGACGTCCTACCGACAACAGGCCACTCATCTCTCTTTGCCAGCCGATTGCAGATATGTGAATACCAGGATGTCTAAAGGTCAAACACTTTTGCACCTTTCACACGAGCACATATATAGCTTATGCCAGGGTGCGGCGGATTTATCGAGGATCTAAAAAAAAACATATATTATTGAGGCACTTACGCAAATGACTTTCAATGGCATCCCTGCCAGTCGCAGCTCTTGTTCTGCCATATTCAATGATTGCCCTGCACTTTAAAGCGCGAAGGCGCGGCGATTGTCAACGACCAATTCGTTCGCGTTACTTCGAATCGTTGGGTGGGCCTTTCGCTTGATAGCTTAACGGAGAGTCATAGGGAGAAAGCTTTTTTCCTCGTTCTTTCCTACGACTGTACCCAGCGCGATGCTTTCCTGGGACAAACACGAAAGGCATATTTTTTTCGGGTCCTTCGCATCCCATACATCTGACGTTCTGAGTGCGCACTTTTCGAAGGCTGGCAGTTTGAAATGAAGATAGATTTTTATTGGCGGCCACGCGCTATACAGTCATGATGTTCCAGTTACTTTGCTTATGACGAAAACGAAAGCCGTTTTTTGCTGCTAGCGACGCACAGTTACAAAATTTCGACAATCCCTCGCTACAATTTTTCGTCGTAACCCTCTGGGTATGAGCGCATTGCACATTGTTACGTATACCTGATATTGTTTTAGCCGAGGGCAGCTCAATACTGTTGAAGTGCAACTAGAGTTTCCAGTCAAGTTCATATGAGCACTAATAGTAAAGACGAGTATATAAGTTGACCGTTCTTCGGCCGAAAGCACTGATATCTTGCAAACGCTCTGTGTGTGTGTTCCTTTTCTTTTGTGCTAGGGGATGCAATGCACTTTCCAGAAGGAAATGTACTGAATGATCAATAATAGTTATATAAATACAGCTCATAGTTAGAGATCATAACAGCTGATCTCATTTACTTCCTGGTCTTTCACATTGCCATCATACGCCATTACTTTCTATGACATTATTCCCCTCGTCTCTTTTGAGATTCTGTCTTCGTTTTTTTTTTCAACCATGATAGTCAATGCCGGTAATAGGCATGAACAAAAATAGTTATTATAGGGAGTCGCGTATATACGGCCGTATTGTACGTTTTTCCTGGAACTGAGGTTAAACAGCGCGAAAAAACGAGGTCACCGGGAAGCAAATACCACTGACAAGCGCTGTGGTATTGTCTGTGGTATTTGTTTCCTTGTGTCCTCGTCTTTTTCGCGCTGTTTAACCTCATTTCTAAGTATGAACCAACTAGCCTTCATCAAGATCTTACTAGTACGTTTTTCCAACGGAGTTAGCTCGGTCAATTAAGTACGACCTATCCGATTCCTCCCAAGCAATGAAGAAATTTAACAAAGGGCGACATAAGATCACAGAAATGATAACAGAATGGACTGTCGTGAAAACGAGGCTTTCAATGAATGAATTAATTAAATAATCAATTATAAATAATTCATAAATTATTTATTAATTAATTATTACTAAATTAATACTTAATTAAGACGTTAAGGTATAGGGAAACATCGCTTTTTTGGTTTACAGCAAGAAGGTTCAGCGCCCTTTTCTTTCAAATAAATATGTCTAGTTATTAACTGCACATAACGAACTTTTAAAGGAGGTCAAGTCATATGATGAATTAATCTCTTATACCAGTGTCACACGGTCACAATAGATCGCGATCGAGCCGGATTCAGTTCAAAATTCTGGACCACGATTGGCTGCCTCTCGCAACTTGCGCAAATTAGCCAACCGCAATTGAAAAATTCGGTCCCGATGAGGCTCGATCGTGATCAAAAGTGCACCATGTGAGACGCATATTAGTCAACGTCAAATGCAAGTTTGCTAGCTGTATTTCGGAAAACATCATATTAGCAATATAGGTATATGCTCTAGAGTTTCGGGCATTGTTTTATTTGTTATGTGCTACACAGCTTCGCTGGCCATCGACTTTCACAGAGTGAAACGGCTTATGCTTTATTTATTCCTCTTGTTGATCTCTCTTTACAGCGTTAGTATTAATCAATCTGCACTGCCAAAAATTTAACATTGTGTGATGCTTCGCTCTGTAATCTCCTTCAAGTCGACAAGCCTTCAAAACGCTGTGCTCTATTGGAGCCATGGCTTATATGTATTTGCAATCCTACAATCTCGTGCGGCTAACATCATTTTTGACTATTTCATTGTCTCGTATGATGTGTAGTCATTTTCGTCCTCTGCGGGCAACCTTTAAGAAAGATAGTCAGCGATCCTGTAAGTGTTTGGGTGCTCCTTCGCCGTTTATTTTTTTAGTTACCTGCCGTGGTTGCTCAGGGGCTATGGTGTTGCGCTGCTAAGCACGAGGTCGCGAGATCGAATCCCGGCCACGGCGGCCACATTTCGATGGGAACAAAATGCAGAAACACCCGTGTACGTAGATTTAGGTGCACGTTAAAGAACCCCAGGTGGTCAAAATCTTCCGAGACCCCCCTACGGCGTGCCTCATAATCAGAAAGTGGTTTTGGCACGTAAAACCATGTAATTTATTTTTTGGGTTACTTGCTTGGAGCAATATCATAAGAAGCTAACATATGAATACACTAAGAACAGCATCTATGCTGTCCTGGTCTACTTGTACGTTGGCTTCGTATGATATTGCTCCAAGCAAGTAACTCAAAAAAGCTTGTACATCAACGTCCCAACAGATCACATGGGATATAATGGATGCCTCAGATGGGGGATATAATCATCAATAGCTTTAACAGGCATCTAGAGAACGGCGTGTGCGTTCATACGCCAGACAGCATTTGTTTCGATTATGTTTACACTAAATGTGGCTTGGAGTACTCAAGCTGTGCGTTTTATATATATTACCATTTTTAAGAATCATATCATAAGTTAAAAAAATAATGAGGGACAAAGCTAGTTTATTCAAGGTCCCGCAGACCAGCATCAGTATACTGATATGAGTGGAACACGGTGGAGAGCCCTGCAATTCAGAACACGTATGCGGCCGTCCCCGCATAGAGAAATAAAAGAAGAAAAAAGAAAAAATATGACGGCCTTCACGGTTCCATCACCGTTCCACGCTTTCTCTTTGCGTGAGAGCATATTTGCAGGCTGCTGATCGAATTCATGATGGATTCAGAATGTTGCTTCCTGTGACACTATAGCCGCACTTTTTTCCGTGAAGCTCCTGCACACCGTGTGACATGAATTTCTCAATTGAGGTTGTGGATTATTCTTTCGCTTTATGCGAATTTCGGATACCTTTTTAGCTCCTTCTTATACATTGCTCTTTGTGACGTGTTTGACACTTGTGGATCACCTATTTTAAAGAGCGGAATTTATCAGTCTTGCTTTCAGAGTCACCGACATGGCCTTGTTGCTATGGAGGCACTACTTCAAACGAGACAACCTTGGTATCAAGCACGATGGCAGCATCGCGAAATCAGCATCCTTTTGCCCAATTCAGCTTGAGGATGCACTCTTACTATTTATTGACTATAGCAGTTTCACATTGAGATTTTGCCATTTGAATTGTGTTTTAATGCCTAATTGCAATGACTTCGTTACGTGCATCTTTTTACAGCCAAACTGTCTGTCTCCGGGAAAATAGTGGGGGCGAACAAAAAACGCCTTGCGGCAATGCAAGCTTTCTCGCGAATGCTTTGTAACTCTACATCTAATATAGATATCTTGAAAAATATTATACTGAAATAGGCCGCTAAAACGACTCTATCATTACGCCAAGTCTCATTTACTTGTAATAATTATTTAGTTCCCAGTGAAGTTGTAAACCCTACAGAATTCCCGACTGCTGTCAATACATGGGCAAATACAGAGGGAGTTTGGTTACAGAAAACATTTGTAACACTTGTTTTACTGAAACTATCCAGGAAGAAACTATATGACAATTAGCCGCTAAGACTACTCTAACATTACGCCGAGTTTCATTTGCTTTTCATAATTGCGTAGTTCGCTGTGAAGTTGTAAATATTGTGGAATTCCCCTCTGTGGTCAATGCATGGGCTTCTACGGGAGGGGAACGGACAGCCCTGTGTTTGTCCGCTAGAATAAAACTCTAGTCCTTCCAACTTTCATTGAGCTAATTAACCCGGAAGTTTGCTCAATCGCAAATTACTAACAAAGATGTTTTGTTTCATGCACTCCTTTGGACCGCGGCCAGGTCAACGCATATTATCACTCGCGCCGAGGCTCGGTTTAGTGGCCAAAGTGGCGGTCGTCTACATCCAACCGGGCTCTTCCAAACGCGACATTGACAACTTTATGAGGGACACATTCTCGTAGCTCTCGTCCACAGACCACACGCCCGTCATTGTGGAGGGCGACTTCAACGTCGACGTGTCGCTGCCAGATGGCAAGTGGCTGCTGTCCTTTGTGCTCGAACAGTTTGGTCTACAGTGTTACAGCGACCCCAAAGTACCCACGACGATGCGCCAACGGTTGTGTATAGATTTGACGCTAGCCAAGAACCTAGCCGGCACCTTGTTCAGCAAACGCACGCTTGAGAGCAGCACAATACCATAGCGCAAGTACTCCGTCGACGTGGCTCTTTTCATATTTATCGGGCTTTCTTTGCAACCCGGAAAAAAGGACTACGTGAGACGTATCGTCAAGGAAACAACTCGATCCATGGTTTCTGAAGGTGCTCTACAAATCTGCGTATCGTACTTGGGGTCATCAGCCAGTAAATAAAATGTCGGGCAATTAGGCTTAGCTAATTAGTGAGTTATGGGAAAAAAAGAAATCTGAGGTACAATAGGCTATTGCGAATAGTATGCGTTCAGTTCAATTCGCTTCCGACGAGTCATTTTGCGAAACACAATGACATTGTTTTCAAGTTACCTTGTATCATTTCATGTATCAGGTGCCGCGTCCTTGTTCTCGTTCTTGCATAAACGTCCAAAGGAGTCGCGTACAGCCACTGACTTAGAAGTCAGAATCGAAGGTTCGTACGGTGGCGAGCACGACGGGACACACCGTAAATATGTAGCTTGGGGTCCCGCAAAGAAGTAAAGCGGCATACTTAATGCCAACGCTTCTTGTTCGAGAAGAATGTGTCGTTGGCGTGTTATTATTATTATTATTATTATTATTAGTAGTAGTAGTAGTAGTAGTAGTAGTAGTAGTAGTAGTAGTAGTAGTAGTAGTAGTAGTAGTAGTAGTAGTAGTAGTAGTAGTAGTAGTAGTAGTAGTATTCCTAAGCATCCGTGCAGACATCGTCATCTTAATCAGCCAACTATTATTACGAGATCAGAGCTTTTGGAAATGGAACCAGAAGCTCTTAAAAACTGGAACTGGAACTGGAGCTTTGCGCTCAGAACAGTGTATGCACGCTGGTTTGGCATGCACAGCGATAACAGCGGCGCACTGCGATGCAAAGCAGGAGCGCTATTGTATGTGTGCACAATGTTAATACTGGGAGTGGAGGGCAGAACACTGCACTGTCCTCACTACAGAGCCGATGGAGCGGAGCATGGCAGTGCGTACACTTGTCTCCGTCGTTTCTACTAAGGCCCTCACGGTTCTATGAATAAATGTGACGGCGAAAGTATCTGCACGAAAGACGATCTTCAACTTTCAATCATCCGATGACTTCTTACTGCCATCGACACTTTTTGCCGGAGCTGTTTAGTTTTTAGATATACACCTTGCCTTGCACCCGGAGAGGTCATGTGAGGCCTATGCAGGCCTATGCGGAAGTGCTGCATTGCAGTACTTCCGACCATTGCGCAATGGTCGACGTGGCACGCATTTTAGTGGTACCTTTCCGTGCTTCCGTTCATTCGACGCCGGAAGCAGTGTGGACAGCTTTGTGGGGATCACGCTGCAACAGCCTTTCTGGAAAAGAAAGTGTTGCAAGTGGCAGCAAATATGGTATCGAAACAGTTGCGGTGAAAGGTTCGGCAAACAGTCTTTTAACTCCCCTTTAGAGCGACTGATAAAGAGCCTGGGTCGGCTAGTCTCCGCTTTTCCTATATGTTTCAAAATATTCCTCCTTTCTGCCGTTATACCTTCTACATAATCGCTAAGCCTCACTGCAGCTTCGCGCCTTGCTCAGGTTTCCTTTCTCTTGCGGCTTAACAAATGGATGTTACTGCGGAGAACCGCCTCTGGTGTATTGTTTGCGAGCGCACAGGTGTCAAGGACACGTGTGCTGACTTGCTTAGTGTGGCATTCTTTCACAGGGTGTCAGTGAAGGCGGCAATGGGGGCGAAATATTATCTGCGGGCGGCAAACGCCGGGCAAAGTAGGCCTTTGTTGCGCCAACCCTCGGTAAGAGTGATTGAACATCTGGGCCGTGTAAGCCGCGCAGAAAGGTAATTTCTTCTGCGCCGTGGTGTTCGTTAGTGCGCAGACAATTAGGGGAGAAAGCGCGAGCACGTTTTTCCGAATCGAGGGCAATCAATAGTCGCAGGGCCCTCGGCGCCGCATGCGAGATTGGTGATTCGGCGTCTTTCTGTTCACCTCCCAGTAGGAGCCCTCAGGTTCATGTTTATTTGGCGAGTGCGCTATGCACTTTCGCACGGTTCCTTTTCAACAAGTGCGACATGCTGTTAGGCAATGCATTAAAACATCAGCTTCTCCTGGTGGTAGCTAATTTTAGGGAGTCGTCGACACTGATTACAATGCGTCGCGTAGTTCGCCGCAAAAGCTGTAACATGGATTCGCCTTGTGTCTTGTAAACAATGCAAGTGGTAGCCTACGTTTCCAATATTACATTGCAGACTTCCATTGACCATTTTGCTAGTGCCCACAATTATTGTTTCTTTCTTTTTAAATAGAAGGTTTCCATATTTCTCACTATACGATTTTAGACTGCAAGTAATTTGCGATAGTAAGGAAGGATATTTCTTGAACTTGTTGAATACACATCGCAAGATACGTTTTCCACTAGAAAACACTGACGTGGACAGTATACTGAATAATGTGCATGATGCACAGCTCACAAAGTTTCATACAATAATAACTAGAGAGCTCATGCGCGGCGATCGTTCAGGAATGTTTGAAATGATGGGAAGTACATGGATTTGTCTTATCTTCGGACTTGTGGATTCAGGCGTTCTTGTGGCTTTATTTATTACATTTTGTCTGTCATCAGTGTCCTGAATTTTAAAGAAATATGTACCTATTTAAGGGCTGAATACTCTGTGAACACGCACAATCATACAACGGCTCAACCTGTCGAGATGGCTAAATTTAAACGCGCCAAGTGTCTCAACACGCTGGCTTCCCCGCAAGAGATTCATAAGGGCGTTCTATTCCGTCTCTCGTTCCATTCCTATTTCTGGAGGTACTGTGTTCGAATCCTGGTGTCGGAAAATCGTTACAATGTTTTCCTAATTATTTATTACACAGTACTTTGTTGAATATGATGAACTTACTAGGTTGTGGAGCCGTTTGAAGCCAGAGGGACGAAGTTTAGGCAAATGCATGCACTTTCCATAATTCCCATGCTGGCTGAACCGCCCAGACTGCAGCTCCCGTAGACACTAGCACCTCAGCTCCATCTACTAATTATTGTATGAAAGTAGGTGACAGAGCTGGTGTGTCGATACCTAGGAGCATATAAATAAGTTTGCTGGAGTGGAGCCCTGGGGCACTCTTCAAGTGAAGTCAGCGTCGCCGTATTTATTTATTTATTTATTTATTCAAAATACCCCCAAAGGCCCTCATTACGAGGGTATTACATGGGGGGGGGGGGTCAATCACAAGCACTGGTTGTAGTTTGTACACACTAAAAACAAGACAGGTTAACAGAAGTAATAATACAGTGAAACATAGTTAATATACAAGATAATTAGGTCACAATTATTACAGAGAAAACATTAGTACATATTAGGAGAACATAAGGCAACTGCACTAAAAAACACCAACAAATATCGAAAAACACTGTAAATGTCCCAAAAAAGAATAATAATACGATTAGTCGACAAGTCGTGAGCGAATTAAATGTTGAAACTTAGTCAAGTCTGGTTCCGTGGCAATGACTGATGGTAAGGCGTTCCATTCAGTTATTGTGCGTGGTAAGAACGAAGATGCATAATGGGATGACTGGCAGTTAATGCGTTTGACTTTGTATGGATGGTCACGGCGTGGAAAAATAACTGTTGGTGAATGAAAGAAATCATCGTGAAGTGATGGATGGTGATAAAGCTTATGGAAAAGTGTTAGGCGAGAAATTTTGCGGCGAAGTGCTAAGTTGTCCAAGTCAGCTTTATTCTTTAACGCGGTGACGCTGGTGTAACGTGAATAATCTGAAAATATAAATCGCGCAGCACGGTTCTGCAAGGCTTCGATGTTACTTATGATATACGTTTGTTCGGGATCCCAGATGGCAGACGCGTATTCTAGTTTAGGACGGATTAATGTTGTGTATGCTAGTTTTTTAACATGCATTGGGGCTTCTTTTAAGTTATGTTTAATAAGTCCGAGAGTACGATTTGAAGAGGCAAGGGTAAGGTTAATATGATTATTCCATGATAAGTTTGATTGAAGATTGATGCCAAGGTACTTGTAAGTAGTTGCGAGTTCCACAGGGTTGTTATCAAGGGAGTAGGTGGTTAGAATTCGTGGCCTATTGGTGAAAGACATGAGTTTAGTTTTGGAAATATTTAATGGCATTAACCAATTAGAACACCATGCACTTATTGCGTCCAGGTCAGTTTGTAGTAAGTGGCTATCGGTGTTACTTGTTACACATCGGTAAACTACACAATCGTCTGCAAATAGTCTGATTTTAGATGAAACGCAACTGGGTAAATCATTAATATAAATTAGAAAGAGTAAAGGACCAAGTACGCTGCCTTGTGGAACTCCAGACGTAACATCAGCATAACATGAGTTAGAATTGTTAACTGATGTAAACTGAATTCTAGATGAGAGAAAATCGGTGATCCATGCAATTATAGTAGGGTGAATGTTAAGCTGTGAAAGTTTAAGTACCAACCTATGGTGTGGAACACGGTCAAATGCCTTAGAAAAATCTAAAAATATTGCGTCAACTTGGAACCCGGTGTCTATTAGTGCGTGTATGTCGTTAATAAATCCGGCAAGTTGTGTGTCACATGAGTAGCCCTTGCGAAAACGGTGCTGATGCTTAAAAATAATGTTATGGTCTTCAAGGAAGCTTATTACTTGACTGTGTATGATATGTTCGAGTAATTTACAAATAGTGCTGGTTAAGGAGATGGGACGATAATTAAGGGGAGAAGCGCGATCACCTGATTTGAAAATGGGTATTATTTTAGCAATGCGCCAGTCATTAGGAATACTACCAGTTGATAGTGACTGGGAAAATAGAGCTGTTAACAGAGGACAAATACTATGCGATGTATTCTTTAAAATTTTATTGTTGAAACCTAGATGGTCGGCACTAGATGACATTTTAAGATTGGTTAGTAGAGATAAAACACCAGCCTCACTGATGCCTACCTCATGCATTGTGATTCCCACTAATGTCTTTAAAGTTGGCAATGAGTTAATGTTTTCATGAGTGAAAATTGTTACAAACGTATCATTAAGAAGTTGAGCGCAATCTGAATCGCTGATGGGAACACCAAAAGAATCAGTAAGAATGATGTCAGTGCGAATTGCAGGGTTCACCACACGCCAAAAGTGACGAGTATTAGTTTTTAGCATGGATGGTAAATCATGAGAAAAAAAGTTTTTGCGAGTGGATTTTAGTAATGCCTTATAAGCCTTTTCACATGCTTTGTGTTTATCATGAGCACTCGCTACACCAGTCAGCTTAGCCTGCCTGTAAAGTCTTTTCTTTTTGTTATTAAGCCGCCGAAGCTTGTTAGTAAACCATGGAGAACTGCTTTTGTAGGAAATGGATAACACAGGAATGTAGGTGTCAATGAGTGAACTGAGGGTGGCCTTAAACAGGACCCAGTTCTGTTCAATGGAACGGGAATGAAAATCATGCAGAAATTGACCTGAAAATGTGGTTAATTCATTGTTAATTGCGTCGAAATTGGCTTTACCGTAACACCTTATTTTCTTTTTGGTAATTATTCTTTTGCTCACGCAAAAGTTAATGCATCCAGTTATGACATCATGGTCAGCGATGCCTGCTTCATGAGTTATGTCGGATAATATATCCGGATTATTAGTTAGGATTAAGTCTAGTATATTGGCAGAAGTTTCAGTGGATCGTGTTGGTTGACTAATAAGTTGGGTTAATGAAAAGTCAAGACAAGTGCTGAGAAAGGTATGCGCGGCCGCATCCGTGGCCGATACGGAGAGCGTCGACCAATCTATATTAGGAAAATTGAAATCGCCAAATATGATAATCACCGACCTCGGAAAATGCGCGCACACCTCGCTCAACACTCGATGATATTCTTCGGAAAACGCGCCAGACATGTCGGGTGGACGATAAAAAACGCCAATTATCACACCAAATGCAGCACCCTTCAGGGAAATCCAAATACATTCCAGAAAAGAATCGATAATGATGGGTGCGGCGATGAATTCTTCCTTTATCGCGATGAGCACACCACCCCCTCTACGCTGTTGCCTATCACATCGAAAAAACTTGAAAGTGGATTCACTCGTAAAGATGTTGTTATCGTGTATGGTGTTGTTAAGCCAGGTCTCGGTAAGTAACACTAAAGAAGCCTGGAATGAATCGATGAGTCATGGGAGTGCAATACCATTAGCGATAACACTTCTAGCGTTGGTGTATAAAAAGAGAAATTTGTTATCAGTGCTAGGGTGCAATTTTACGGGTGATCCGGTAGATGAAACTGAGCTTAATGAAACAAAGGAGGAGGAACATCATTGATCCCTGCGCCGAGAAATAAGAACAGCCTGGCCTTTATTGGTGTTCCACTCGTAAACTTCGTTGTTTAAGTGCAGTTTGTTGAAAACCAGGCGCACTCGGTCTCCGTCTTTCTTCATAGTTCTCGAGAACTGGAGAAGTTTCCGTCGCTTTTCGCGAACTGCTTCCGAGTAATCTCGCGAGATGCTAAGTTAGTGTTCTTCAACTTATGGCCGCGGCTCAGAACCAATTCAACTTCCTTTTCATTGAAAAATTTGGCTATGATAGGCCGCTTCTTCTCAGACGAAAAGCGGCCCACACGATGTGCTCTCGAAATCGACGTCATGGTAAGCCCAAGTTTTTCGGTACAGAAATTACTTACGAGTCGTTCTGACTCTTCCCAAGTTTCAGACCTCGCCGAATCTGTTAATCCATAAAAGAGAACGTTAGACCGCCTAGAGCGATTTTCGAGGTCGTCAATTTTTTCCTGTACGCCTACGAGACCGTTGTCACTGCTCGTGATGGACTGAGCACATGGGGCCGCTGCAACTTTCTGCTCTAGATCAAGGACACGCTTTGTCAGTTTTTCTAAATCATTCTTTAACTCAACGTGCATATGAAGCACCTTGTTAACAGATTCTTGCAGCGCAGAATTACTAGCTTCAACACGCAAGATAGAGCCAGCCACAAGGTCTAGCTTTTCCTCTTGAGCCTTGGTCATGGGTCCAGGGTTTAGCTCGACATCACCATCCAGAACAAGCAGGCACAACAGATACGATGCACAAGCGCGAACACTTTTCAAAACATGGGGTGGCCACGACACTGCTAAAAGACAGACATCATCGTCACGATAGGAATAAGCGTCATAGTAGCTAACCTGTACAAACATCAGCGGTGAGCGCAGGATCGCAGTGCCAGTGCCGTGGCCCAGGGCGGCGTTGGAATGCGCGCACTTTTGTACTGCCCGCTCAGCTGACTCAGTCCCACGTTGCCAGACGGAAAAATCTGCGGCGTCCAGAAGTGGCGGAGCATCCAGCAGAGGTGAAGTGGCAAAAAACGGTGTTGATAGACCGCAGTCCGTTGACGAAAGTGCGCCGAGCCAGGGGGAGCTTGTATCGCTGTGCCATTCACGGATGGGTGTCATCGGGACCGGTTGCATCGAAGAAACAGACCATGGCCGACCCAGGAAAATCGGCAACAGGACCTGTACAAACATCAGCGGTGAGCGCAGGATCGCAGTGCCAGTGCCGTGGCCCAGCACTGGCACTGCGATTGTGGTGGGCAGAAAGCTCGGCGGCCGCCGGATAGTGTGCAGCAATTGCAAAGCGTGGTGATATTTCTTGGACAAATGTGCCTCTGCAGCACCTTCGTATGCGTGCAGTCCGATTGCAGCGAGCGTGGTTCAATCCTGCGTGATGGATTGAACCATGCTTGCCACCCCAAGTTTATGGTAACAGCCCCCCAATTTCGGAATTGGCCCACCCACAAATTTTAGTTTAGTAATGTTGATCATTTGCGAGAAAAGAACGGCGGCGAAAGCACACGCTACACGGCCGGTCTCCTACCCACCACAATATGGCCGCCGGCGGTTACACTGTCCTCTATGGGTAGGTATAGGTGATGTCAATTTTTTTTACATCCTCCTCGGTCAACAGAGTTGTGCCGTATACATTTTTTCCTGCTATTTATGTCAGTGCTTTCGGCTGGAAATGTATAGTGCAATGCGCAATAATAGGCCAAGAACATCAAAATGGGGCTAACCTTGATAAACAATTTTATTAACGTCAATAAGTATGTTGTAACGACATCACAGTACACAAAACTACAACTAATTTCATGATGTTGATTATACTACCTAATAAGCTTCAAGACAACAGCCTAAACTGACAAGAATTTGTGCAAAACTCTTCTGTGATGTATCCTACGTTAAGCTCAACAAGCATTCTGGGGCGCGATAGAGTAAAACTATTCCAAGCTTTTCTATTCCAATTCTGCAATCATCCCTCCGCAATTGGTCGAAAACTTTTGTGGATTTCACCTGTCTGTCACGCGACGTCATGGAAACCGCGATAGCTCCCCTTCTGATACGACTTGTACACACTCATTATCCATGATTTGAGCGAACAAAAGAAAAACAGTAATTTCGGATTCGACGCCTTTCCCCCATTAGCCCTCCGCTATTGGTAAAAAGTTTCCGGGCTGCACCCACTTCACCTGCCTGTCACGTGACGTCAGAAAACCGCAAACACTTACCACGTAAAAGTGACGTGCATGCGTTAAATATGAATTAATATGCAGAACAAAACTTAATTTCTTTTGAATAGACGCAGGCTGCCCCATTCCGAAAGGAATAAAAGATGGCATCGGACAATCGCTCAGGCACTGCCTATATACTCGCACCTTCCGGGGAGTATGCGTTTCTTTGCGTGTAATAAAACTTTTTGCGCCGCCATGTAGCGTTTTCGAGCACTTTCGGCACGTTATCGACCTCGTTCTGCCAACTCTCATTTGCTGAGAACCCGTTTTAGCATCGTTCTTAAGCTTCCGTTGAATGCCGCCGCGATTTTCGGAAGCCAGCGCAAGCTAAGTAAGGAAAAGTGGACCAATAGCAGACGCCGGTACCACCCTCTTCATACGGTTATCGATTTTCAGTGTAGTGGATTTCAGTGCGATTTTCAGTGCAGGTGAAGCAGGTGTCAAGCACACCCCGTACGTGGGCCGATCCCTAAGATAGCTCAATTCCAGGCCGACCCACGGTCCAAGGGTCTTTCTCTCCTGGTCTTCAATCGTGCGCTGGAACTCTGTTTCATAATGCCCCACACATAGGCCGATCCCGAAGATAGTGCAATACCATGCCGGCCCTCGGCGGAGGTGAAGCAGGCGTTCAGCACTCCCCACACGGGGACCGATCCCGAAGGTAGTGCATTCCGGGCCCACCCGCGGCTGAGGTGAAGCAGGCGTTAAGCACTCCCGATACGTAGGCCGATCCCGAAGATAGTGCACTGCCCGGCCGACCCGTGGTTTAGGTACAGTTCGCCATTAAGGGGCCCACATACACAGCTCCGCTGGTCATCATTCTTCACAAAGTAGAAGAGCACTGAGAATTTTTTTTAGAGGAAGCTCCGGCCCAACTCCTACGCGGCCTATTGAAATACATGTAAAACGCAGAAACGCTTTTCTGAGATAACCCTGAACCGATCTTAATGAAATTTGTTGCATTTGAAAGAGAAAAGTAGATGTGTTGACTGTTGAAGCGGAACTTCTATTTAGGACCTGAATTTTGTTAATGAAATTTTCGGAAACGTGAAAGTTCGCAAAAAATGGAAACGCAAAGTTTACAGATTAATAGCTCTGCATAAACAACGGATATCGCGGTTCTGTAAATGGAATCCGTTGTGTCATTCAAATCATACCAATTCATTATGTCAGTTTATATCTTACGTGAATTCGTGACGTAGTGCACAAGGGTTCTGCAAAAGCTTGATTTCCATATTGCCTCATTTTTTTAGATGCATGTGTAACACATCAATATTTCCGCTTTAGATGTACTATGAGATGCATTTCCCATAATTGTGATATCGACGGGTTTGTTGTGAGACAGCTTTATTTTAAAGCTTTTCTTTTAGTTTGATAGCGAATGTATGAAAGCTCCAGGCGCATTTCTGCCATCGCCATTGCCGTGAGGTTCCGTATAAAGTGTAAGGGTGATAAAATCGCTGCAACGCGCCCTATGCTGTATGTACGAGTGAAAGCGTGCAATGGTGAGCCAGAGTTCACGGCTCGAACACCCACTAGACAAAGGCCGAAGCGCTCCCTTTGGTCACGGGATCACTGTCGTACAGAGGCCGCCGTGCAACTGTTGGGGATTTTTTATTGCTGAGTTACAGAGCTGTAAACGTGATAGTTTCATTTTCTGAAAAATTAGTAATTTTTGCCAAGTTTTAATAAAAATTGACAATCTACAAAAAAGATTGGAAACCAATAGTAAATGTATTTTAAGTTTTTTTTTTTAAATGCCACGACTCTGGTCAAATTTGGTGCAGTGGATGCCGAGAAAAACGAATTCTCTTTTTACTTGTATTTAGATAGGAGCAACCGAGCTAAAGCTTCCTCTTAATGTGAAGCTTTCTTGTCCAACTCACCCAGCCTATTAGACAGCTATATTTACGCGTGCGCAACTCAATGAATATTTTCGATGCCAACATCGGTCACTGGATATCACAACATCAACAAACACCTAGGTACGAACATCTAAGTACGGCTTATCTGGTCAACCTCACTTCATTTCATCTGTTTCCTCCCTCGCTACATGTAATGAAATCAAGTTGAGTTGAGTCTGCTTAATTTTTACTTTGTGTTCATCTCGTGCGCCATCGAGGTACAACGTCTACAACACCGGCGGCAAGCAGCGCTCCTCGTCGCGCCAGTATTGTGTGAAGCCTGATAGTTGCCAGGGTGCTGTTTCTGCAACGCAGCAGCAGTTGTCTCGCTTGCTGCATCGAGCCATGTCACCCACGTGTTTTATCACAACGCTGTCAGAGAAGCTCGTGAACAATGTTAAACCTTCGTGTCGCTTTCAATGGTTCGCTACTAAGGCGGAACTGCGCTATTTTAAAGCGAATAGCAATTTTGGCCTTTTTGCCCATGTTTGTGTTTGACAGCGGTTGGTGGTGTTCGATTGCCGGTGGTCGGACTTGCGACACAAAGGTGCCGAGACAAACGGCGTGTGCTATCGCGCAACTGCGTTGTGGGAAAGCCGGGGGGGGGGGAGGTGAAAGGGTATAAGGGGCTATGTTGTATGTGAAGTTTCGCAGAAGCAAGTTTTACGAGAGTGACTGTAGGGTTAAGCAGGTAAAGTTGCTTTACTCGTCGTTCGTTCGTGCTCTTCTCTTACATCGACAATCATCGCCAACATTTTCTGCATCTTTTCATATGTATTTGTTCAGACTATCTTTAGTACCTTTCACGTTCTCTCGAGTGCACTGTAACCAACAGCCATAGCAGTTAAATCTAACAGCTTTCTGTCGTTCTTTCTTCGCTTTCTTAGTGGTCGGTGAATGAATTTCCTCTGCTGAGGATCCATGCTCAAGAGCACCCGAGTCTCCAACCAAGTGGCGGGTCCCTTTCGTCGCAGTATGCCATCTAGCTCCTTGGGACGAACGTGTCGTTGTGGGAGAGGTCTGTGTCTTCGGAAGGTTTAGATGTCGTATTCGGTGGTGACGCAGCGTCGTCTTTTTCAGCAACTTGGGTTGCAAGGCACGTTCGTCACCGAAATGGGCTATTTGTCTATTGTCGATATGTGCCGTTTCATCTTGCCAATTCACGTAGCTTCGCACAGTTCATGAAATTTCAATTGCATTAAAGCAAAGGTGACATGAGCATCTGGCCTCCGTAGTGTAAAAGAGAGTGAAAGAACCACAGGTCCGCACCTATTGTCATGGCATCATCAGCATGTTTTCTTGATTCTGCTGTGGTCAGACCGTCTTTGTCATGCCGCCGTTGTCATCGCGCTCTCATCACTTCGGCCTCGTCATTTCATTGTCGTCACACTGCCCTCATCGCACTCCTGTGGTCATGCTGTCATGCTGCCGACCAGAATAGGTTCAGTATATTTCGTGCCACCATCATTATCAAACACCTTAATTGACGTCAGCAGACTACTACGAAAGTATTGCAAGTATTTCATTTTATGCGCATGAAAGGGAAGCTTCTTACGCCTTTGTTCTGGGGTTTTAGCGCGTCTGCGTGGTAGGCCTCTTGCCGAGTAAGGTGAGCCGCCCTTGGAGATAGTTCAATGGTAAACTGGGCTGTTCTCGTAGAATGCATGATAAAATGTTGGTTGATCCCAGAGACAGTGTAATCCACGGTCACGTGAATCTCATCTGTCATGTGGTGCGTGTTTCCACGTTTTTGCTGGGCAGCCACGTAATCGCTATGCTTCAAGACGCATTGCAAAAGAGAGACAGTTCCAGAGCCTTTAATAAACCTCTTCATGAAAGTTTTGATTCACATCCATTCCAAATTGTGCTTGAATCTACGTAATCTTTTTTCTCTTCTTCGAGCCATTTGCGAGGAGGCTGTACAAGGGCGCTGACATAAATTGAATTGCATTAAACAGCTAGGCTAGTGCTACAAAGATATCTGTGTGATGCTGAAATCACCGGAAGCGCAGAATTTCCGAAAAATGGACGTTTGCTTGCATCAGGCTGTTGCCACGTAAATACTGCCGAACAAATTGTTTGGAGAGGGTACTATAGGCAACCTGTAACTGCGTCTGGTCGGTACCGCAACGTGCTCCGCATTCATTGGTCAGCTTACAGCTACCTGTCCCGCTGGAGACCCCGTCCAATATTTTACGAAAACTACGCAGAACTCTATGACCTCCCCTTTCTTTCTTCAACTACTTGTACTAACACTTTCCCAGACAAAGGTTGCTGCTAGAGACCCACTTGCAGAGTTTTGAATAGTATGTGCAACGAGCCACAATCTTACTCGGAAATCGCCCAGCACTGATTCAGAACAGATTGACAGACGCTCCCTAAATTCGTGTGAATCCCGCTTGAGCACTGGTGGAATCTTCTCTTCATATTGCGCCAAAATGACACTCTTTCTTGCGATGAAAGGACTAAATTTCTGCACATTGGAATCAGCGTTTAATGAGGCTATAAGATGATTATAAGCGATACTAAACGCCGTCTGCGATAAAACATGTATTACGCGATAATAAACGGTGGTATTTATTAATTTTATGATTCATGTCGTTAGAGGCTCATTTTCACTCCGTTACACACGTCACCACGATCCTACCCTGGCAGGTGTTCCATCAGAGACTTCACTCCGGCCCACTACGGCCTTGCTGTGCGCTGTGCTGGCTCCATGACTCTAGCTGAAACCTGCGGGTCATTTATGCCGCGTGGCCCAACACTCCATGGTAACGCATCTATTGCGATGAAAGTGTTCCTAAAATTTTTGAGAACTACAGTCGTTAAATAGACTTAATGAGGAGGTTGAGTGTACGTACATGTCAGTCGATGTATGTGCTTTTGTGTGTTTGCGTGATCACAGTGTATATTCGAACTTTCACCCAATGCCTAGAGTAGTTCGCCAGGCTGTTAGCAAGGAAAATGTTTCCAGCTTTCATTGGTGACAGCATCTCTCTCCGTTTTCAATGGATAACAAGTCAAAGTTAATCCCTTTCGATAAAACACATGAAGGACGATGGCTGAATAAAATTGGGATGTTTAGGGGAACGATTGTTTACAAAAGGAGAAAAGCCTAAAAGCCTTCCATGCACGCTATCTTGTAATCAACCTAGAGAAGCACTTACGATTACTAAATTACGGCATGACCAAACCAGAGTAATTGCTGCAGAGGCATTGACCGGGCAGGACAAGATTCACCAATCTTCGCGATTGCGATGTTAAAATTAAAATATGTAGATGCTACTTATGGTAGAGATAGTTAGCTCGTGAGTGTTATGGTGCGACATGACGTGAAAACCTGAGAAGAAATCGCAAAAAAGAAAAGACGCTCTCTCCTGTTTGGCACTTTCTTCACATCGTTTCGTCTCCTCTCACACCATAACATTTAAGACCTCTATTGTAAGCAAACCTGCATTCTACTTTCAACACTCAGAATGCACGCTTTGGTTGTGTGCTCGCAGAGAACACAGCGTAGAATGACTATAGGTAATATCTGAGGCGATCCTTTTCGTCTGAAACGAAAAGATAGCACCAGAATGAGCTCACCTTGGCTGGTATAGCATGAAATCGAAATCGAGGTTTTCATTTGTGCGCGACCAGGTGCGTCATATTACGATATTTCCGGAGTTTGTTCCTGACTCTCGGTGATGCACAATGCTAAGGCGCTACCTCGGAGAAGGTGCTTGAAATACAGCTGTTGCAACGCTATCGTAGTGACGGTGGCACCAGTTCGAGTGCTCATTACCGAAAGCAGCGCGGTGAGCACGTGCTAAGTAAACTTGTAATTTCGTTCCACCGCCGTTTCTCAAAACGACTTCCCATTTCCGGCCGCCCCCACCTCTTCCTGCATTCAAAGAACGAGAGTGAGAGCACTCAAACTGTTTCGCGTTTGGCCGATCTGCCATGCACGGCAGTTAAAGTGCACCTGTGCGCATTAAGGTCGCCCACCAGATTTCCACTCGATTACTTGAAAGTATAGAGGTCATTGAAGTGTGAAAACCTGTACAGAAGTTGGACTCATTACGGAACTGCACGGGGGCGACTGCTTTCGCTTGGAACGCAAATCTCTTTGGAAGCCGGCGATAGGAGGTACTTTGCAAGTTTCGATTCACACGTTGATATAAAAAGCATGGCGTAAGTTTGTAGGGAGCGCGAGTTTGAAGAATCTTAAAATCATAATGATGGAGCACTTTTGTTCAAAATTACCTGAAATGAAGCTATCTCTGGTGTTGGATGCTCTGATGCAATGAATGGTTATTTGTCGTAAAGCGACCGATGACTACATCCTAAGTCTAAGTAACGAAAACAACGTTCGGTGATAAAAAAATCTACTCAACACACGCCGAAACACTGCAGTCAATATAAGCTTATGGGGAAGCCGATCATTATACGCTAAAAAGTCAGCAGAATGCTGCGGTTCCTCGCTAAAATTGCTGTTTAGTTAGCCTCGTACGTGTTACATAGGTGGCGGGGTTTGGCACTAGACACACGTGGGACCACGAGTAAAATGCGCCTTAGGTGGTTACAGAGATAGAGAGAGAAAGAGGAAAGGAGAAAGGCAGGGAGGTTAACCAGGTAGAGTTACAGTGTAGACTCGATCTCAATATTTTTTTTTTCTTTGAAGCTGTGTACCCATAGCAGAGAGCCAAACAGGAAACAAATCCGAAATACTAAGCAATCACCTTTCGTTCATACTAAAAATGAATTTTTTGCAAAAAGAAAGCTGACAAGATTGTAATGTGCAAAAGGATACCGGCCGCGTTCATATCCTACACCACCAACTTCCCCAGAGAGAAAATTAAAAATCGGCGAAAATTTAAGGCGTGCAGGCTAGCCGGAACGTTACGCGGGTATAACGTTCCGGGTAGCCAGATCATATAGATCACCCCGCCTTGTGCTGGCTCTCCTCACTTAAAGACGGAAGAGTTAGAAGCTGCTATGGCGCTCTGTAGGAGTTCATCTTCACCAGGGCCCGATGGGATAACATATAGTGCTTTGCGCCACCTCGGTCAAGAAGCACGAAGACAACTCCTCAGCATTTTTAACAGCTCATGGCGAGATGGTGTCGTCCCACAGGAATGGAAACGAAGCCGCCTGGTACCACTACTAAAAACAGGAAAGTCACCGCTCGAACTGGCGTCGTATCGGCCGATAGCACTTGCCAGCTGCGTCGGGAAACTCATGGAACGTATGATCCTCATGCGTCTCGAATGGTACCTTGAACACAACAAAATTTACCCTGACTGAATGGCGGGATTTCGACGAGGCCGTTCATCGATTGATAGTGTCATCGATCTGGTATCTTCTGTAGAACAACAAAAATCTCGGAAGCGATTATCAGCCGCACTCTTTCTTGACGTGAAAGGCGCTTACGATAATGTTTCCCATCAAACCATTCTCGACGCACTTCTCACAGTTGAACTAGGAGGGCGAGTATATCGATGGATCAGAAACTACTTGACACAAAGGTCCTTGTTCGTGCGTACGGAAGATGGTCCGACTACCGACTACTACACATGCCGAGGCGTTCCCCAAGGCAGTGTTCTAAGCCCTGTTCTTTTCAACCTCGCGCTTCTGGGGCTGGCTGAATCCCTCCCGGAAACAGTGAGTGTTTCAATATACGCCGACGACATCTGCATCTGGACATCAGCGGTCACTCGCCTGCAGGTTCGCGCAAGGCTGCAGCAAGCAGCAACACAGGCATCTGACTATCTTCAGACACAAGGCCTTACCATCTCAACAGAAAAATGTGCGTTAGTCGCTTTTACGCGGAAAGCAATGTCTGGTTATCCAGTATACATCAATGGCCAGCCTATCAGCTACAAGAAAAATCATCGGTTTTTGGGTGTCATTGTTGACCGGGACCTCTCTTGGAGCCCTCAGGTTGCCCAGTTGAAGAAGAGGCTCACATCTATTGTTCACATCTTCAAGTTCATCGCCGGCAAAACATGGGGATCGTCAATAGGCTCCAGGCTACAGTTATATCGAGCACTTTTTATCGGATTTCTACGTTATAGTTCTCCCGTGCTTGCTAAAATATGCAAGTCCAATCTTAGAGAACTTCAGAGCGTGCAAGCACAGGCACTACGTGTTTGCCTAGGCCTTCCGCGGAGCGCCTCAACAGCAGGAACCACTATAATGGCTCAAGACCATCCGATCACGACTTACATCAGCACCGACTCGCTCAGGGCGCATGTTCGTCATATTTCACGGATTCAATCAAGCTTTCTTGCCTCTCTGCCAGAACGACGACCACAGGCATCCTTCTCCAACGAGATCAGCAAGTATCGTGCCTCCCTACCATCGGGGTTTACACCATCAGCACGTTCAACCTCAGCTTTGTGGTGTTTAAAACAACCTCAAGTGCGTCTTACGGTTCCAGGAATAAGAAAGAAGACCGACCTATCTACCTTGGCCTTGAAGCAAGCAGCTCTGGATTGTTTGCACACTTCCTACTTTGACCGAGTCCACATATATACGGATGGCTCTTCCACCCAGACCAGCTCCACCGGGGCAGTGGTTATACCATCACGATCACTAAGCATCCGATACAAGATTTCTCACATGACAACATCGACCGGTTCGGAGCTTGTTGCCCTCCGAGGTGCCGTTGATTATATTAGCAACCAACCGGCTAATCGGTGGGCAATATTATGTGATTCAAAGGCGGCCTTACAATGTCTTCTGTCATCTCTTCGTCGCGGGTCCTGTGAACAACTCGTATCGGAGATACGAGAACTTCACCATCACATGATTGCTAAAGGGCACGACGTCGTGCTTCAGTGGCTGCCTGGCCATTGCGGTATCTCCGGCAACGACCTCGCTGACGACGCTGCTAAGAAAGCACACGAAGGAGCAACCCTTGTTTCTATACCTTTATTGCGTACTGATGCAGCCCAACACTTAGGCAAGCTAGCGCAACGTATGACATTGGAGAAGTGGCACACGCCTGATTTCACTCAACATCGATTGCATTCCCTCGATCCATCTATGCAACTGCGGCTGTTACCAGGGCTTCCGCGTAATGAGGAAACAATGTTGTGCCGCTTACGCTTGGGCGTCGCATTCACGAATGCATACGTTTTTGATTGGCATGGCTAATAGCGCCGAGTGCAATGCCTGCGGTGTCGAAGAAACTATCGACCATCTACTGTGCTACTGCCCATCATTTGAAAATGAAAGACAAGATCTCTGCACAACTCTCAACAAGTTAGATAGCAAACCGTTCACCTTGAACAAGATCTTGGGACCATGGCCTCGTATATCGCAGCTACAAAAGGCCACAAAAGCGCTGCTGCGATATTTGAAAGATACAGGATTGAGTGAACGTCTGTAATCCGGACTGAGTGACTGAACGATATCCCCGGTGGACTTTCTCTTCTTTCTTTAAACTTTCCGTCCCCATTTCCCTTTCCCCAGTGTAGGGTAGCCAACCGGGCTCAGTCCTGGTTAACCTCCCTACCTTTCATTTATCATTTGCTCTCTCTCTCTCACTTAAAGACCCCACTCTGCTATTGGGTAAATGGGCGCTATGGCTCCAAGAATATTCATTTGCTCTTTTATGCAAGTTACGCCATTTGCGCAGGGACGCAGACTGCCTCTCCTGTCAACCTGTCTACCACCTTGAATATGATTCCTATAGCACAGAATCTTGCGTCCTGTCCATTTCTGAACTGCACGACGTCCGCACTGAACTGCGTGATGACTGCTTACGTCGCAATTAATGCAATTTCTGTAAGACCACACACGTCAGCGAACTCACCGTAATTTCCTTCTTTCCTTCCCTCCTCTCTCTCCATGTTATCTCTGTATTCCCCCTTTCCAATTCCGCCGGTTTACGGTAGCCAACCGGACGTTATTCTGGTTAACCTCCCTGCCTTCTACTTATCTCTTTCCCTCCATCCTCACTGCTTACGTGTTCCATCTATCGTCTCAATTCTGGACATTCGGAGCCAACGCTGCCCATGTTCGTGCTCCACGACGACGTTCTCTACCGTCGCAGCTTACGCCTTGAAGAACCACAATTTTCACTCATTGCATCACGCCATCTCCTGACATCAGTTCTTGAGCAGTTGCATGACGCCCCTACTGCAGGTCACCTCGGCGTTTCGCGCACTTACGACGGCGTGCGGTGCCGCTTCTACTGGCCAGCCCTTTACCGCTCCGTGCGCCGCTATGCAGCAGCTTGTGTGCTCTGTCAGTGCCGCAAAAACTTGCTGTGCTGCCCGGTAGACGCCTTCACCCCATCGACGTGCCCGTAGAACCATCCTTTCACGTCGGTCTCGATCTTCTCGACCCTTTTCCATCGTCGAAATCTGGCAATAAGTGAGTCGTTTTCGCGACTGATTAAGCAACCCGGTAAACGATCACGCGAGCTTTGCGCACAAGCGATGCAACTGAAGTGGCACATGTCCTTTTAGATGACGTACTCCTCCATCACGGCGCACTCCGGCAGCTCCTAACTGATCGCGGCCGCATTTTTTTTTTCCCCGCTTAAACGATAACGATGAGCTAGTTCGTGAGCCATTATATTGATTCAGCGCACATACATTGAAGCGTACACGCACGCGTAGAAAGGACATGCACAGGTGCTGGACAGATACAGTTTCAGTCCAGCGCCATTTTATGTCCGTTCTATGTGTACGTATGCGTGTGCGTGTGCGTGATGTAAGTGCGCTTCTTTAACATCTTTTCTTACCACGAGTAGTTGAAGACCTACTTCGCTCCTGTTCTGCCGAGCACAAGCTTTCTACCGCTGACCACCCGCAGGCAAACGGACTGATGGAGCGGCTCAATCGCGCGTTGACAGAAATGCTGTCTATGTACGTTTCCGACGACCGCGGTACGTCACCCTCCTTGACCTTCGTCTCTATTTCGTCCCGTCACGAGACCACTGGCTTTTCATCCTTTTACCTTCTGTTCACCCACCCATCTTTGCAATTTGACTCACTGCTTCCTTCATCGACGAACACTCCCACTGAATACGCTTAAGACGTCTTCGCCCGGGCTTGCACGGCACGCCAGATTATCGGCTCCTGGCTGCCTGAGTATCAGGCCGCCCAGAAGATCCGATACGACAACCAACATGGGGACGTTCAAGTTCCCTCTAGATCAGTTGTCCTCCAATGGACACCATGCAATCACGTCGGCTTATCTGAAATGCTGCTAACGCGCTACACAGGGCCCTACACGATATTGCGTCAGCTTGGCGATGTAAACTACGGGACGCTCCGCTGGACTCGCATGTCTCCACGGACGCTCTGCATGTGTCCCGGCTGAAGCCTTACTTTGCCGCGAGTTCACTTCCCTGATAGATAGCGCTGAGACGGTGCCTCTACTGACGGGGGTTATGTTACGGCGCAACCAAGAGTGGCGCCAGTCAGACGACGACTTTGACGTGTAGAGGTGGAATTGGTATCGACAACCATGTTGCTTATGCATCGTTGTCTCTCTTGCAAATATTGTAAATACATCTTTATATCTAACTTATGCAACGTAACAATATCTTCTAAATCGAGAATATTCATGGAATGACCCGCCGTGGTTGCTCAATCGCTAAGGTGTTGGGCTGCTGAGCACGAGGTCGCGGGATCGAATCCCGGCCACGGCGACCGCATAACGATGGGGGCGAAATGCGAAAATATCCATGTACTTAGATTTAGGTGCACGTTAAAAACCCCAGGTGGTCGAAATTTCCGGAGCCTTCCACTACGGCGTGCCTCATAATCAGAAAGTGGTTTTGGCACGGTAAACCCCATAATCTAATATTCCTGGAATGACTTGCTGGGAATAAAAACGGTAAATTTTGTAAACATATTTTTACATACAACTTGGGAGCTAGAGGTTTATAATTTGATTGAAGCCAGGAGAGGTTAAATCGTTAGCAAATGTGACAAGTAATCATGACTATATAAATAATTGCAAACAAAACAGCAACTTGGTAGTTGCATGCCGCGTCTTACGCAGTGCATAGCTATACGACTAGAAGTGTTCAGGTAAGATTGGGATCTGCTGCAATAATTTCCTTTGCTGCCTCAATAGAATGACCTATCTAATAACACAAACAATTTCTGAAGTGATGCCGGCAGAATAATCTACGCAGTATTGGGTACCGGATTATGCCACTGAGAACGTTACGAAAACGCCTAACCATGAAGAAAATTGTTTGCCAGGGCAAACAATTTGTCAACCGTCCTGTCAACCACCAAATAAATTTCATCAGTACGGATTGTGCCCAGTACATAAACAGCATTACTAAGATAATTTTTCCCACTCAACTGAACGGCCAAACTTGCTAAGAGCGAGCGCACATTTTTTGTGATGCCTGAACGACTTGAACAACCTCTTGACTACAGTACTGCCACGCCTTATTGCTGTATAAGGGGCTCGGGGAAAACGGCATTAAGATAGAGAGATTGCGGCATTAAGATAGAAATGTAAGCGTGTATTTATGTATTCATCTTGTAGTGTGTACAGTGCTCATGAAAAGGCATGAACAAAAGAAATTGCATATAACAATGGTTTAGTTGATTTTCTTTTTTCCTGGCTTTTGTTGTAGGAGATGCACTAATCACAAGTTTCCCTGAGCATTATGGCAGCGGCATCTCTACCGGTTTATTTCGTTCAGCTTTCCGTCGGCTCCCGCATATGGCTCTCGTCATTCATGTATCTACCATTTATCTATATCCCTCAGCATGGAAACACCACCTACTTCCGCTCTGCCTCAAGCCACTCGTTCCAGCGATTGGAAGCGTGACCCCCGAATTGCTTTCAAGAGGATGTACTGGATAAAAACACATACCTTGCACAGAAGTACTCAATGAAACTAAAATGTCAATGGCTAAGCTTTCTTTTTTTTGGCCATTAGCATGAGCGATTCGCACTCACGCATTACGAATAATGTTTGCTCAAAACTTATTCAGGCTGCCCGCTCATATATTGCTCGCGTCTGCACCGCTTTTTTCATTTTATTTTTGCTGTCGGATGGTTCGAACAACGCATTCGTCTACCGGTCAGTGAAAATAAAGCGATTTGAAATGTTATCACGCGTCGGGTGGGACGTCCGTACACGCAAGTTCCTTTTCGATCAGTCCGAGCTCTTTGCACTGAAGAAGCACAGCGTCGCTTCTAGACTGTGGTAAGCAGTGCTGCGTGGCAGTTTACTACGTAACACAATTTCCTGATCGCGGCGTTCAGTTATTTCCAGACGGACGTGTCGGTCCCCACCATGTGCGCAAAAGGTAAGCGTACTGGCGCGAATTATGCGGCTGTTGCATCAGGAGGCACTCAATCAGTGGTGGAAATGGGCTTTGCCGGTGGAGGACCACATAAAACCTTCGACGCTCGAGGTCAGAACTCACCTGGCGTGAAGCTGTGGCTGCATTGACATGTGCGGCCGTGTCTAGCATCTACGCAGACACAGGAAGCTGAACTGATTACGAAAGAAGCATGGAGTCCATACCGGCGTCGAATGCGTTTGGCAGATTGTTTATTTATATTTAATGAGAGCTAGAAAGCAGACAAGCGAGGGATGTATATTTTCTTTTCTCTCTGCCACACGTGCCCAGCATGGACATCTCCAGTTATTCAGGAGACATGGGAGGAGCATGCTGCTTGCCGTGCGGCCATCATACTTCCTACTTACAGAACCGGTGCAAACTTCTCTGGGTCGCAACTTGCGCAAAACTTTCGCTGGCAAATGCACACACCGCTAACGCGCTTGTCTTTTTTTTTTTCGAATCTCCCGATTACAACCTATGCTGGCGCTGGCCATGCTCTTGATCACGTTTTGAATGTAGTGTTTTTTTATAGCCGTGCTTCCGTTTCGATGAAGCCGCACAATTGACAGCCACTGCATGAACAAGTAAGTAGCCGGCTAAAAAGAAAAACAGGACTAGTACAGAAATCAAACACCATTTTATAATGCACATAAAGTCGGAGCCCACTAATCAATTGCTATTTTGCACATCTCTCTAAGTTAGTCAAATTGGAAGGAAATTTAGCAGATGCACACACGTTCCCACACACACGCACGCATGCACAAAATTGTTTCTCCACATTGGCACCCTAACTCCACCACAGCAGTAGACAAACGTGTTGTTATAGTTTCGAAAATAATTCATTTTTCTTTAGCCTAAAATTTCAAAAAAATATTAGAAGACTTGAACAAATTCTTCAGCTGTTAACTTGTCTGCTACTACAGCGGCATGTTCTCAGAGCGACATTTTGCTTTGTTGCTTCTCAAATAACGGTGCTGTCTTCTCAAAATCTACGTGTTCTTCGTTGTGTGTGAAACATTTTATTTTTCAGCTAGGCTATTACTCGCCCTCTGAAGTACCTCCACAGAACATACCACTTTCGGAGTCCACGTGGCGAACCACACCCAGCACGAACTGCTGCGCTGGGAAGATGCGCCATATCGCACTTGTTGAAATGTCAGTGAAGCGCTGCCTTGTGTGCTCCAGAAACCTCTACAAGAAAGTAATATGGTGGGAAATTAGTATTTTCACTATTTATCAACCAGCATAAGCTGTCTCCTTTTGGCTCGACCATAATTTTGTGCTCCTTAATTTCAGCGCATGAATCCGTTTCATACTGCGACTTCTTCTTCTCCGGCTTTGCAGTGAATCTCTGAAATATTACTTTCCATTGCATTTTAGCTATGTGGCCTCTTTTGTGAGCAGATTCTACATTCCAGTGGGTTTCTGTGACCTTCTTTCTAATTGGTATTTCGTGCATTTGGCTAACCTCACATTAAATTCCAATGTGCTTCAGTGACCCCTATGTTGGGACATGTGAGCAGCCTTTAATATAGCTATGCAAGCTGTTTTTCACTTTCCTCTGTGTCTTATGTGACCAACTGCGAGCCTTGTTTAGTATATTTGTATCACAATATTTCAAGTATGACCTTTTTAGCTTGTCGTTACCTTCCTTTTGTTCAGTGACGGCTTGCTTTTTTTGTTCTTATGTATATTCGTTCTACGAAGGAGTAACCGGAATCGTTCAAAGGCATCAGCATGTCTTAAATATCATGTAATAAAACACAGCTACTTCTGCAATTTTCTTATAAATGTGCTGAAAGTTGGTAGCTATTCAAATTAATTTTGCAGTGGGCACATAACAAACGAGGACAGAAGGCAAAGGTAACGCTTGTGTGTTGCGTGTGAGCTTGTGTGCACGCTGCAATACCAGAATGAATTCTCTTGTAGGCGAAGTTGACGCCTTCAAATGCGTTCATGGCTTTTGGCCACATGCAAGTGCACTCTCTTGCGCGTTTGAAGACTACGATCCGCATATGTTCAATGAAAGCATGCCTAAATGTATGAAATTCCACACGGTTTGGAACTTAAGAAATGGGAGCTACAGGTGCACATTTTTTGTAAATGTTCACCCGGTACAACATTAATGTAACTGCCAGTATGGCCAATGCAACCTCGCCATAAAGCAACGGGGCTTTATTGACGGCGCCTGTATGACAGTCTGCAAACTAGGTGGCGAACTTAACTCATTAACCTCTGACTTGAAAAAATAAGTAAACCGTAAGTTGAAAGCAGCAGTCCATTCGTTTGAGTTTTTCTTTGTTCGAATGTTATTATTACATCATTATTATTAACATTAATAACATGATCTGACTGGTCCCGTTCTCGACCCTTGCGCAATATGCAGACAACTCCGGAGAGCTTAAGCTGCATCGAAAGCGAAGTGGCAGCGTTGCTCGCATTAAAATGCTGAATTTCAGGTATCCAATTCATATTAACATTGTTATCTTCAGGAACACCTCAGTACTAAATTAGGAGAAAATGTTGTTATGCATAACAGCTTTATTTATTCAGACACTTAATATATTTTCCCTCAGGATGGCTTTTCATAGGTGATATCACGCTGGTGGAATATTTTAAGCAATAACGCCTAAGGCACGAGAGCGCCTGCATTAACCTGTTCGGTCCTGGACGTGTAACTCAGGGCCACCAGAACATGATCATTCCATGATAGTGCTTCCGACCACAGATCCGACAACACATGCTGATAGCCGGTGTGTTCTTGCTTTTTGGCACTTTTTATGCGAAGCATATTACGAGAGCTCAACCCAGCTCCTCAGGCGCGGCGGTGTCGCCTTCAATGACCTTTGACCCCATGCCATACTACGTGACACCGTGACGTCACGACAGAGGAGAAACGGGGCTCCAACTCGCGCCGTCACTCGCGGCGTCGCTCAACTCTCGCAAGATGGGCTGAGTGGGAATCGAACCAGGGTCTCCGGAGTGTGAGACGGAGACGCTACCACTGAGCCACGAGCACGATGCTTCAAAGCGGTACAAAAGCGCCTCTAGTGAATGCGGTGCTGCCTTAGAAACGAGCTGTTTTTAAGGCTCAGGCGTGCGTCGCTTGCTCAGGCGCACATTTCGTTGCCGCGCCGAACGCTGCGTTGCTCGACGCTCACCGCGTCCAATGCGGGGCGCGTAGTCGCTGGCGGGTCGACGGGAACGCTGTCGCGTTCCACTCTTGAAGGCGAAGCAGAGTAACGCATGAGGTGTTTCTTCGTCTAGCTGAACCAAATATAGCCAAGCAACAGCAGTTCACCAGGCTAAACAGTGGTTCAAGAACTAAAATAAAAGCTAGTATGCTTCGCATCCTGGGCTTAACCTTAGCTAAGCCACAGCCATTTTTTCACTGCCTTGCACAACGTACGGCTCTCTACAAGCGGCTTCTCTTTAGCTGAGAAGTTGCGTGTGAAGCTCTGGGATTCATTCGGCATCTTCTGTGGCGACAAAGTCAACATTTTCACTGAAGCTGATGCAACTGACCTCGATACTCCTTTACCAATAACACCGGAGGCAGTATTTCAAAAGGCAGCGACATCTGCGGTCACTCAGGAATAAGCCTTGTTATTGGCTACCCTCCGGTAGGTATTATAGTGACAGCTTCATTTGGGGAAATATATTGCTCTTGCTTTCATAGAGTAACAAGACGTTACTGGATTGCGAGTGGTAGTGAGGTCTGTCCAACGCAGTTGCTGTAAGCGACGTCACTTTCTGAGGTCATCGCCGAGAGCGTTTTGGATTTTTCCAATAGTCGGTCATATAGTTTGGTGCTGGTGTTTGGCAACAAACAGAGCAATTCCTGAAGAACAGCAAGTGCTGCTCGTAGCTCCAAGGTGGACGGAAACTTTATGGGTGATCACTTTTAAGTTGTATGTGTTATTGTTCCCTCACTATCACAACTAATCGTGACCCATTACTAAACACTTTCTTTAAAACAGAAACTTTACCTCTGCAACTCGGAACGATACAGCAGAAGTACTTTTTTGTTTCTTTTGGCACCTCTGGAATTAGGCAAATAAACTGCCGTGCAACTAGCCGCTCGAGGCACTTTGCGTGTACTCGCGGGCTTCTGCCACGCTCCGAAAAAAAAACACTTTTCTATAGCACGTATTGAGCAACAGAAAGCTGTATCGGGTGTTTTTATATTGCTCTACAATTTTCTCATTGACAATTTTCATCTAATTATAATATTTGAGGAGTTGATTAACTAATTAGGACGAATAACGTAATTCCGCAGAATTAAAGAAAACATAACCTGAGTATTCTTAAGCGATAGCAAACATTACCTTGGCTCTCTTCAGCTATGTGGCATTCGCAGATTTTTTAGCTCTCGCTAAAGTTAACTGGTTAAAGTTAACCAGTGCTCACGTACGGGGCAGAAACCTGGAGGCTTACGAAAAGGGCTCTACTTAAATTCAGGACAATGCAACGAGCTACGGAAAGAAAAATGATCGGTGTAACGTTAAGGGATAAGAAAAGAGCAGATTAGTTGAGGGAACAAACTCGAGTTAATGACATATTAGTTGAAATAAAGAAAAAGAAATGGGCATGAGCAGCACATGTAATGAGGAGAGAAGATAACCGTTGGTCATTAAAGGTTACGGACTAGATTCCAAGGGAAGGGAAGTGCAGCAGGGGGCGGCAGAAAGTTAGGTGGGCGGATGAGATTAAGAAGTTTGCAGGGACGACATGGCCACAATTAGTACATGACCGGGGTAGTTGGAGAAGTATGTGAGAGGCCTTTGCCCTGCAGTGTGCGTAACCAGGCTGCTGCTGATGATGATGACTATGATGATGATGATGATGATGAAAGTTAACTGGGACACCCTGTATATACATCGCTTCAGTGGTGGAGCTAAGTGAGGCAGCGCAGCGTTCTGCCTTCCGCTGCTGGCATGAGCATTGCGCGCACGGCGCTGTTGGTGCACCATCATTCCCACTGAGCTGCTGTATGTATACATTGCTCTGAGAAGGTCGGGTAGTAGACTTCAAGTTAACGTTATCGAATAATGCATCGGGGGCTGTCTAAAGCCAACGAGTTTCCGCCCGTCTCATCCCCCCCCCCCCCCCCCACGAGCGATGGGAGACCTTGCTGTCCAGCCCCGACCTGCCGACCCAGCTCGCGCTGGCGGCTAGGGGCCAGGAACTGCTGGACACATATGGGACCTGAGAAGAAGGTTCCACCCCATCTGGTGCCAACACCCACCAACCGTCACTTAGGGCTCAGTACAAAAGTTGATTCTCTCTCTCTCTCATCCCGTGCATCATCGAGGTGCGAAGACTACAACACCCCTGGTGATGCTCCTCAGGACGGTAGCGTTCTGAGACGCCTGGTACCTGCCAGGGTGCTGTCCCCTCTACCCACTAGGAGTTGCCTTGGCTGCTGCGTGACGTCAACCTGTCTCACCCAGGTACATGTTGAACACCGTCCGAAAAGTTCAAGCGCAATGCTAAACTTTGCTATCGCGGTCAATTCTTTGCTTTTAGTGCAACGCTGGCAATTACTTTTCATGCTTTCGACGAGAGAGAGCTGAGAGAGGGAGGGTATATCATCCAATGCTTGTGGTACCGCCGTACTTTTTTTGGAGAGACGCGCTACTCATCAACGATGCGCTATTCAGAGCAATGACATCACTGCTGCCGCAACCAATCGCGCGCCTTTCTTGCTATTTTTTTTCGCGCGCGCGCATGGGAATGCGCCGGAGAAGTTTTCAGCGTACAGGCAACAGACGGACGGGCGAACGCATTGGCTAGCCGTACACAGCTTCGCTGTAAAAATGAAATAATTTCTTCTGCAGATTACTAAATTTCGACTTCTCGTTCAACTGATGTCAGCTTTTTTGGAGTAATCAATTAAAGGAGTGCAGTTATGATGCTCGAGAGGAGCAATTATTGGGAAATTCCGTTAAGTATAACAAGTACCTTGCTGTTGTGAATGAACATTACACATTGTGCATGTCTATCAAGTCACCTCGGTGATGTGCTCGATGAAAACTTCTGCGCACAGTGACTGGCCAAAGTTATCACCAAATCTCATGTAATGCGACTAGGCTGGATTGTATGACGGGCTGCACAAAAACGTTAGTGCAGCTGCTGCAAAACCTACATAATTATGGCGTAATAATGAACAGGGATAGCTATCAAGACACCGCAAGGAATCATTGGTGAAACTTACACAATCATACATCACTAAGCAACCACAGCATAAAAACGAAACCATGGGGCCTTCTAAGAAACTACAGCTGGTCGTGAAGGGAAACTGTTTACCGGCTACTCGACTATGAGATTCGCAAAAGTAGTCATCTCTCCGGTGAGGTGACTTCGATAACAAAAAAAGTAGACGCTGGGAAAGCCATAGTGTACACAATCGAACTTAACTCGTCTTATAAGATGTTGCAGTGCACAGTTAAAGGATACTAGGCCGATTTGTGTAATGCTCTGATGCATGACGCACCAACACTCAAGTCACTAATGATGATTACATGCCCATATTACTTTCTATGGAAGCCAATGTACTCAAGCCACTCGATACACATTATATATATATGCTATTATCAACTTAATTAGAGCTTTTGTTGTGTTTTTAGCTTACAGTAGTATCACCTATCAGTCATGACGTGGTCAGGTTTGACCGATTAAATTGGTACTGCAGCAGGGCTGAGTGAACCAACGTCATAGCTCACGTTACAACAGCGTCTTATCGCGTGACATCTACGTGACACCACTGTTTTGCACCTATTGCTTTTTTAATGTCAATAAATGTTGTTGGTAACCTGACCGCCGATGCCCCTACAGTTATGAACTCTAGAAACAAACATTTGTTCCGATGTGGAATAACAATAATTCCAAGAAGAAACAATAACGAAAAAAATACATCTTCTGCGTACTGTGTGTTTTTCACTTTACGATTTAATGCCTGCCACTGAACGCATATTTCGCATGCTTCTAAACCGTCTGCTTAGACCGCATCTAAACGTAATAGGGCGGAAATTGATCCCTTCTCAGTTCTTCGCCGACAGTGTTCAAGCAAAAAATTGACGTTCTGCTCCACACGTTCGTTGATTCTGTAGCGACGCCACCTTTCTTCTCTATTGGTGGCATCGCACGAAAAGATACAGTTGAAGGTGCATGATCTGCGGCATTGCAAAAGTTGCGAAATCTTGTGGGAATTTATTAGTGAGCTGCGGTCGTTGAGAAACGCGTAAAGTGAAGGCACCCTGTTTTATTACTTTTATTTCCTGATTGATCATTGAAATGAGCGTTCTACTCCTTGCATGCTTTTTCCACTGGAGAGCTTCACTGTGACATACGAGCCTTCGCTATTTCGTACAAGTCTGACGCTCGTAATAGCTGATATTGACCTCCTTGGTAATAAAGCATAATGTAGTGCGTAATCACTATCATATACTATTACATCTCTAGCCTTGTTACTTTATTATTACTCTATAGCGTTGTTCCTAGAAGCTATTTTTGTTTCTCGAATGCCATTTTTTAAAGATTTGTGTATGGCCGCGTTGTATGAATACTCGTCGTTAAACGTTTTCCGATCACCACATCTATGAAAAAGATGAATATTTTCACACACTTGATACCCAGCCTCATAAGCTGAGCTTCCATCTTGTACTAGTGCCCATCAACAAAATGGTGTTCTCTGGTTATACTGGCTACGGTCAGAAATTGCTTTTGAAGTTAAACGTTTCCTCACATGTCGCAATTCATAAAGCTGGTATCTGACAAAAAGTATGTTGATATAAATCCTCGTTTAATAACAACTTTTAAAACAACGATGGAACGCAGAAAAAAAAAGCTTCCAGTTACCATATTTTATATGGTACATTCTTTCTGCAGTGTTCTCGAATTGCGTTATTACAAGATTCTACTTTTTTATTTTGCGTCTATGGTGCCCTTTTTCTGAATCTCTGGAGAACCCTAAAAAGACAACTTGGACTTTTCTACAAACACCATCGGAGGTACATTTTACATGATTCCCAGAAGCACAATTTGCAGCGAAAAATCGATTGCCTGTCCTAAACCTCCGATACAGCCACTAAAGCCGAACGCGGCCATATATGAAGACAGATCACCAAACGTTTTCTTTGTTTATCTTGGTATTTGTTATTGAGCTCAAGGAAACAAAGACGTGACCAAACACGAGCAGAAAATGGACCATGACCAAGGGGTGGAAAAGGACACTAAAAGTCAAGAAGACACTGTCATGCTTCCATTGATCGATTATGCTGAAGTAACAGTACGATTGCTGGGTTATCATTCAGGAGCACGAAGTATTCACTTTATGCGGTTTTCTTGACAAACGAGGTGGATAGGAAAAGAGGCCTGTCCATACATGACTGTAGATCGGTCGCGAAAGCCGTAATTCATTAATGTGGCTTCAAATACCGAAACTACGCCACGGTTATCCCAACCCTGATTATCCGAGACATTGTAAAATATGTACTACCAATTTCCATGTAATTCCTCTACTAAGGAGTTGCAAGTCTATATGCGAGGCAATGTACCGCAACATGTGCGCAAAGTTATGAAGTATGCATGTGTTGCTGGCTCAGTTGTTGTTGGTTGTGGTAGCGGCAATCATCAGCCCTCGGAGCCGATGGACACTGTACCCACCGCAGATCACTTTCGAGGTAGCGCCCGCGCTGCCATTCTAAGCCGTGCAATGCGCAGCCGCCACCTAAGTAGAGAGCCCCTGCACCCCCCTCCCCCCACCTGCTCTCTTGCTCGCGATGGAAGACGGCGAGATTCTTCCCAGCCTTCCTGCTTTGCATGTCTGAGACTGAGGTACCATCCCTGTCCGCTCAGCCTCGTGCACTTTCGCTCACAGCTACAGCATACAGCGCGTCGCTACGATGTTATGGCCCTTGGACTTCATGTGGAACATCACTGTGACGGCGACGGTGGCTTCGGAAGTTCGCCTGGAGTGTCCATGTAATTTCTATCGCGGTAAAGCTAGTACTCTTGTTTCTCAGCTGATTCTTATGGTTGCAACGGCAATGCAAGCAGTTCCCATGTCTATTATTTTTTTATTTCCAGTCTGGAGCCCTCCACTACGACATACCTCATAATCACATCGTAGTTTTGGCACGTAGAAGCCCAGCATCTTTTTGAAATTTTGTTTTTGTGCCACTATAGAGAACACGGCTTAATTATGACCCAATTACCATAAAACAATACTTAAAAATAAAGGCAGGCAAAAGTAGCCATACTATGAATCGTTATCCCTTATGAGCAATAGCCGGAAAATGAGGTGACATCATTGCAAGCACCGAATCGTCAAAGTTAGGCTCCCACGTTTATGGAATTCTAGAAGTCTTACATAAAATTTTGTAACGAAAAATTTACGTTCAAATTTTGGTTACACCGGCTCGTTCGAATATTACATTCCTATAAAGTGACATATATCAAGTGACATAGATCACTTGCACGTAATTGCACGTCTACAACTTCATATTGAGAGAAGTGTGCGGTTAGGTGTACAGGTACGCAGCAAAACTCCAGTACGCCTTTACATATATATCGAAACTGAATCCTACTTTGAAACAATGCACCGTGCGTCTTCTTTCTTATAGCGTAGCAGAATGTACAACCAGGCTGGTTTGTTTGCTTGCATCTTGAAAACTTTTGGCTTATGAAAGAGAAAAAAAAGAAAGAGAGAAGACAGGCCATAGCGCTTTATTTCTTAAATTTTGAGGAAACAGTCGTCACAAAGGTGCACTTTTACGAAGGCTCACTTATATTCTTTAATAGCTACAACAGTTATATGAGATACACGCTTTGAAGAAGTCCATGTCACTCAATTTTAGATATATGGATCATGAAAAGTTGAGGCCAATCTCCTTAATTTGCACAGGTACAGCGCCACAGGTTACGGATGCGAAGAGAGGGCAACGCGGTATCAGCAGAGCATGTAAAGTAAGGATGAAGCAAATCTGACCGTTAATCAAATTGAAAACCCTCTACAACACCAAGAAGATAACTTATGGCTAACTAGCAATGCCGTCATTTTTTTTTATTTTATCACATCGCTAATGGTATTCCGATAAATCGGCCAATCTCGAATGGTGATCACCTGCGTTGTTGTGGGAAAAAAAATTGGATAGTACTAGTTAGAAACTTATTAAACATTTTGGCTACCCGGGTGTGCTGAATTGCGAAGCAAACTTCTTGATGATAACTTCTTGGACAAGTTGATGTTTACTTAGCATGATGATTTCTAGCGGGAAAAAAATAAAAAAAGAACAGTGAGACGCAAAAGCAAAGGAAAGACGAGCGATTTAGCCCACTGTAGAAGAAATGTACTTGAGGACAACTTCTTGGGTGAGTTGGTGTTTACTTAGGATGGTGTTTTTTAGCGTCTTCATGAGGGTGCTGAAGATTACGCATTTGGGCTGGTTGGTTCATGATAACGAGCAGTAAACAGCGCTAAACAACAGGACAAATAGAGGGACAGCGCTGTTGTCTGTGTCCCTCTTCTTGGCCTGTTGTTTAGCGCTGTTTACTGCTCGTATGCTTTGGGGTGTTTTCCTTTTTTTTGGAGTTTGTTGTGCCAGAAAGCATCGTGTTAAGAAAACACCAACTCGCCCAAGAAGAGGTTATCCACAAGTACGTTTCTTATACAGTGGGCTGTAGCGCTCTTTTTTCCCTTCCTTTCGCCTCTCACTGTTTTCTTTCTTTCGAGTTTTTGAGCTAAGAGGCATCATCTCAAGTACTTTCCTTATCTCTCTTTTCCCATTTCCCATGTGCATATATATATATATATATATATATATATATATATATATATATATATATATATATATATATATATATATATAAGCATTGACAGTGGTTAAACACAGATGGGTGTAACCGGCGCCATGTGGTTTGTCATGTGGCGCTCATCAAAATAGTTTTCTTCCACTTAGTTAATTGAATGAGATCAATTATTCAAAAATGTTCTTAGTCACATTGCGACTATTTGCGTTTTGTGGTTTTGTTACATTGTCGCGTGGGTTCATAAACGACCGTTTCAATTTTTTATGGTAGCGTGCATGCTACGGGATGAATTTTTCGCTGTTTATAGAGAGAAGAAAGGTTAGAACAACCGAAAAAAAACGAGGACAAGTGTAAGGAACCAACAATGGTGTAACGTGGGGCATTATGTGTTCCTTCCGCTTGTCTTTCTCGCGCAGTTTTAAATCTGCCTTCTGTATCAACCAACTAGCCAGCAAGAACGTCGTACTAAAGTTTGAAGAAAGCCCACGAAATATTAAATAAAACCACGTGACTGCTCATGTGCTAACGCATTGCAGCGCTACCAACCGTGCTACGAATGAAAAAAACTGTCAGTGCAAGCAATAACTTATCTTTTCTTTTGAAGGAAAGGGGCAGATGGATAGAGTGAGGAGGGTGATGCGCATTGTACTCCTCCGAAACCCTCTCAGCCCACTCCCAGGATGGTCTCCTGAATGTCGGGCCTGGAGCCGAGCTGGGCAGTCTCCCACTGCTCCTCACTAACTATTCGGCTACGGAGCGACGGGGAAGGGAGTACCACATCATGGGATTGAGACTGGCCTTGGATTCTTGCAGCGCGTGGTGTGGGCCGGGTGCCCGGCCTGGCTCGTGTAGCCAAAACAACAGAAACGGATCAGAACAGGCGCTAGACTGAGCGCCTCACGCGCGGAGAGGGCCCATCTCGGCACTCCGTGTAGAGGCCGCGGTATGAGGAGCATGATTTTCTGCACTGCGGAGGTCAGGCGGAGGAGTAGCGCGTTAAGTCTTGCGTAACGTCAAGCCAATGGTAATGCCGTTTTCTTTTCTTCAGTTTCAGTATCAAGTACGGCTATTTTAGTGAGAAGTCTTTGCTGACGCTGCAAATTGCATTTCCAACGTCAATGTTTGCGCCTAGGCTCCTCTATATTTACATCATCTTAAGCTAGGCTTTCTACGAGATTGAAAACTGCTGCAGTTGGGATTTAATGTCATCACATAGTGGCCACAAGGACACTGCCCTTTGACTGCCATCACACATAACAAAGCACACGACAACAGGAAGAGCACACATCCGCCAATACCTCTGGCACGTTATTGATTTTACACTTTGCAAGTCCCGCAAAGTTGCGCATGAAGCAAACCATGTGCTTTTATTCCTCCGTGTACCCGATACCTCCTCAGCATCATCACAAGAGTGGTGGAAATTTTCCTGAGAAGGACCCAGGCTGCGGTAGCCCCCTCCCGCACAGTTATCTTCTAGTGGAGGGCCGTCATCTAGGGCGTCACCATAAACCTCTGATTGTACAAACATGGCACAAGATACTAATGCGTGCCACCTGCTGGGGACTTGCCCTATAGCATACGAGATGTGCTCGAGCCCTTGGTCAGGTCTGGCCTCCGCAGTGGCCTGTGGGCTAATTTTAGCAAGTAAATTAAAGTGCGCTGTCATTACAGATCACTATAGTATCTCTTGCCTAATGGGTGGTTGATTATTTTTGTATGTATTGTAAGGCAGTCAACCCAACATAAAGAAACATAATGAACCTACAACAGCTAACGTGCTCGCACAGGCGGCCCGAGGTGACAGGTGACGGAAGCTCCAATACAAACACACCGTCATCTCCATTCCGCAGTTGTCATTCCTTCGTTTATCTGTTGCGATCACTCCTTCATTGTCATGCCACCCTCATTGTTTCACCATCTTCACTCTGTCGTCGTGACAGGGCTGGTATTTCATCCTTATCATGCCACCGATATCGCGCCGTAATCATCACTCCGTGGTCACCCTCCTGTCATTGTATTTGCATTGTCATCATGCCATCGCTTTCATTCCTTCGTAATCATTCAGTCATCTTCATCCCGCCACCGTCGCTCCGTCGTCGTCCAACCACTGTCGTCAGCTAGCCGCAGTCATGATGTTGCCATTTCATCGCCAGCATGACGTGATTGTCACACAGATGGGGTCACGCATTCGTGTTCATATTGTTGTAGTTATTCCGTCACGCTCATTACATCACCTTTGTCATTCCAGCTTTGCCGTTTCATTACCGTCATGCCGTTATCATCCCGCCCTTGTCGCCATAGAAATGCATTTCATGCGTCACCCCATTGTCATCTTGCCGTCAGCGTCAATGACATTGTCATAATTCTGGAACTGTCATCCCGCTGTTGTCAACCTCTGGTCGTCATACTGTCGTCCACATTACACTGTCGTAATTCGTTCTTCGTCCTTGATTTGGCACTATGCCGTCGGTGTCATTTCAAGCGACGGCATGCCGTCTTCGTCACTCTAGCTTATTTCCAGCACATGTCGCTGGTCTTTGCCATGCTATAGGGGCATATATTTGGTAGTTGGCAACGAAGAAATTAGGCCATGAATTAACCACGTCAATATTAGGCACCACGAACACGGAATCTGGGATCAATGCTCGGTGCATTAATTTTGCATAATTTTTGCATAATTTTTGTCCGAGAACATAAAGCTCACAGGCAGGCTTCACAGACGTAAAAGGAAGGGCACGCGCCTATATAGTTTCGGCGTGTGTCCAAAGAACCCCTGCAGAGAGAACGCAGGGAAAGGCCTCCCATTTCACGCTGCACCTGTTATTTCTCAATGGTTTTTTGTTTTACATTGTCCCAATTTGTAAGATTTTCGTGCGGCTTTTTGAAAGTTATGGTATCCCGTGTTGTTTACCGGGCGAATTGTATGTGCAGTATAGCTTCATTGAACGGAAGTTTCTCCACTGCGGGAAGTGGCTTTCACTTGTGTTTGCCACGAAAGACAAAGTGCCCGGAAGCAGCGAAGCGTTTGCCGCATACAGTGAGATTCAGAGGCAACCATAAATTCTCTAAGGACTTAGCTTTCCCAGGGGCAGTCACTGGAAATGTTTGTTGGCCCCAGGGTCGTATATAGTACGCAGTTCCGATCTATCGGCAGAGAAAAATTGTGAACGAAAGCTCGACTTTATGACATACCCATGCTTTGTCTTCCCTCTTGTTTTCTTTTTCTCTCGATGAGCTGAACGCTTCAGGGAGGCGAAATTTATTGAGTTTGGGTCCTTGAGTTGAGCACTTTGGTTCTTCGAAACTCGAGTACCAAGACTGCCGAAGAAGGGCCCACCTCGACCTGAAGTAAAACTTGCTTCTATTGGCGTTTTTTATTCCACGTTTTGTATTACACTAAACGAAGAGGGAAAAAAAATGAGTACGCACTTTGGTCGCCGGTAAACCGGATTCCGCAAAGAAAATGGATGTTTCGGTGACCTAACGTGTATTTATTATTCGACCACATTGTATGCTCTATATAAGTTCATTTATTTATAAGCAAAGCCGCGCAATTGCATTCTTTCCGGAGAGATAAAAGTGTGATAGCGCACTATACCCTCACGTGTTTCATTTAACAATGGACTGCGCTGTATGGCCCTTGTACACACTAACTTCAATCCTGAATGTGAAAGGTATGCGTGAAAAAAATTATTCAGCACAGTTTAATTGTTCTCTGTTATTTGAACCCTGTGGCCCACGTAATCCTCCATTGGCTCCGAGGATGCGGTAAGTCGCACTGACATAACATTTATTAGTGGAAATTTGTGACGGTCATGGTAGCCTTTTATTAACGATTTTGCAACGTCGCTTAGGTCTGCTAATTTCTTTGCCTTTCATTTTTTTTTTGCTAATAGCTGCGCTTGTACCGTGATCTGAGTATAGACTTCCTTTCTTTTCTTACAAATTTGTGGTAAGTAGTATCGATTGAAACTAGAGAAAAAATATAATTATGGCACCGGTGTGAGGAAAAGTCTATCAATGTGCTTTGCCACTTCCCTTCTGATAGATTGCGCGCAGTTAGCCGCACAGGTGAGGTTAAGTAGACAGAATTGCTCACACCGGATGCCATTGGCTGTCCATCGATCACGCAATGTCCAGACGGGCAGCCCGTTAATAGATGAGTGCTCTTGCAGCCCCAAGCCTGCGAGTTCATGGCAAGCGCTGTGCCCGGCTTGAGTGCCACGCCAACTCATCAGTCTAATTTTCGTAATCTCAAGGCAAAGTGGAGCTTTATAGTCTTGCTCGTAGGCATTTCTCAGGCTTATCTGGCGCGCCCAACATGGGTCAGGCAATGGCGGCCATAGTTTTTGCAGTAAACACCAATTACAATTTCATTTCCCAAGAAAGCCCTCTTTCTATGACACGACATCACCTGTACCAAACAGAGCTGATTATTCTTTCATTACTTCAACTCTCCTTCTCATGACGGCATTCCTTCGCTTTTTTGCATCTGAAAATGTTTTGTGCATTTTTAGTGCATGTAGCTTTATAATATAAAAAAAATTATTCAGCCAAATCATGCTGTAAGTACGGCTGTGGTGCACAAGTTTATTATGGTCTACTGAGGCACAATTTTACACGCTTAGTAAATATTGGCGTATTTTTAACAAGAAAGTGTTTTACGCCGGGATCCACTATCAACTTCCTGTAACGGAAGTGACGTCGGCGCGAACGTGTAAAATTTGCTCTCTTATGACAGGTAGGGCGTAGCCATCTGGGAGTGGTGAAACGAAGCACTGCGTCATGGCACTGACGAGCGCCGACAGTGGTCACTTCGGTAATCTAAGCGCAGCGGAGGCTGCAACGTGGTGTAGCCTGGCGTAGGCGGTTTAGGCCTTCTGCTGAGGTGCCGACGCAGTTTCCTCACATGGTTGGTCTTTCGCGTCCTGTTAGCCTGTGACGCCTCATCGCCTACAGAGTGCAGCTTCAACATGCATCAGCAGTGCTTAAACGTCGCCTATACTGTTTCGCTTGCGATGGCGCCAGCAAAGAAAAGTTCGCAGGACACTTAAGCTCTGGCTTTAAGAGTAGAACGCGATGGTATTCAACGATCGCTGACTCCTTCTCCCGCTTCCCAGCATCTGCAGCTTATGTACCCGTAATGTTTACCGGGGAACACTGGCAGATAACGCTATGCACCAAAGGAAGCTTTCTGGTAGAAACGCAGCCGCTTACGTGGGCCCCGGATCCGCAGAGGAGAGCGCCGCGCCATGTGGATGGTGTTTCAAGGAATCGGGCGCGACAGTCCATGGATGGTAGAAACGCTGGAAAGCGGTTTCAGTTTGAGTTTCCACGTAGCAGAATTGAGTTTTGTCATTTATTCAAATTACAATCCGACGCTCTAATGTCTGTAGGTTGTTACAAGTGGCACTCTAAGATTGTCCTGACGCATTTTAATTTGAGAAATTCAATTACTTCAGTAACGTCCTGGCACTACACGGAGGGCCTCCATGCGTGGATCGTATGATTTTTCGCTCACAAGAGGGTCGGCCCTGGATGCGGGACGCGGAACGCTGACGCCGGATTTTCTGCAACTCGGGGCCCTTAACGCTACTGCGTTGTAACTGCTGCTCTAAGCGGCTCAGAAAGGGAACAACGCCGACGGGCGAAACCCGTTTTGGTCCGGCGAGAGACACGCCAACGTGAAGCAGAACACCTTCGCGTTTTCTCAGCGCACGCTGCGAACTCTGCCATTCGCATTCTTGAAGCTGAGCCTATCGCAACTGGCCGCCTAGGACACTACGGTGCCGGACCAACGTGCGCGTGCCTTCGCAACAGGGCGCTCGCCAACAGGGCGCCACGCGCAAAGCAAGAGAGAGAGAGAGAGAGAAAGGTTTAATGATACGAAATGCAGAGAGGTCGGCCTGAGGTACATTCATATGGACAGCTACTCCGCGTTGGGGAGCGTAAAGCCGAAACAGTCACTGACCCGCAAATCCTGAGCCTTTCACTGCAGCGAACCATCAGTTCACGAAGCAAACAAGCAACAGCTTCTGTGAAGACGCGTTTGACTTTCTTGTGCTACCGATTTCTATAAAAGATGGACATTTTTTTTTTTTTTTACATTCCTGTTGGCGAATAATTTTCGTTGTTTCGAATGCACAATGCCAGTGACTGTTTTGTTTTGCTTCTACGGCATATACTTTGCGTTAATTTCCGGCACGGATGTCAAACTAATTGTTTATGGCCTGTGTAAAATTAGAATAACGCACTGATAAGGTGCTTATTTCTGATTCTTGTAAAGAATGTAATATCGCATAACACAGTATATTCTTTTTGATAGGCGTTATGATCGACTGTGCTTCATTACCGGCTTTCTCCAAACATAACCATCTCATTAAACTGTAAAAGCACTCAATCGGAAGTGCATATATTTACTGTGTCCTACATGAATATAATATATCCTGATACATCAGGTGCTTCATTTTAAGTTGAATGCTTACTTTTAAAAGAAACTATCACATATATTCCCCTGCCGTTTTGAAGCTAGACTACGTGTCTAGCCGTGTATTAGCAACAAGAGAGCTTTCGACGATTAATCATCAGCCTTTTTTTATGTCCACTGCATGACGACGGCCTCTCCCTGTAATCTCCAGTTAACCCTGTTGTGCGCAAACAATCCCGACTAGCGCCTGCGAATTTCCTAGTTTCATCGCGTCACCTACACTTCTGCCGTCCTCGTCTGCGCTTCGCTTCCCTTCTCTTGGCACCCATTCTGTAATTCGAATGGTCCACCGGTTATGTAACCGGCGCATTACAGGACCTGCCCAGCTCCATACCTTTATCTTAATGTCAATTAGAATATCAGCTATCCCGGTTTTCTCTCTGATCCACACCGCTCTTCTTTCCGTACCTTAACGTTATGCCTTACATTCTTAAGTTGTTAGCCAATCTTACAATTTAAGTGACCCGACCACATCGAAGTCCAATTATATCAATAAAGAGGAACAGCAGCAACCGTTTATTCTTTCAACGACTAACATTTTAAAGAATGCAGAGCCCCTCCACCCTGTGAAGAAGGAAGTCCAGTTAAACTGGCGATATATGGTTGGTTTTGCTATATTAGAGTATTCCTATGTTGCGGGGGGGGGGGGGGGGGGATTCGCTATGTTGAATTTGACTATTAGGAGTTTAGTATTGGGCGATTAGCGAGACATTTACTCAAAGATCCCGGTTGTAATGATTTATTTTGTGGCCATTATAATTATTAAATTGTCTTTTGATCACTGTGCTACAAGGCAAATGGGTGCACGGTCACTGTGTTAATGTTCTTCCCGAAGGTTGGGTTGGTGCACGACTGGTGACGAGTGTTGACATCTGCTAAGCACGAAGTCGCGGGATTGAATCCCGGCCAAGGAGGCCACATTTCGGAGTGGGTTAATTGCGAAAACACCCGTTAACTTAGATTTAGGTGCACGTTAAAGAACTCCAGGTGGTCTGAATTTCCGGAGAACCCTATTACGGCGTGCCTCATAACCAAATCACGGTTTTGGCATGTAAAGCGCAACATATATTGTTTTTATGGTGGCAACGGGGAAACATTCGAGGCTAAAGCGCTCCAACATGAAGGTAAGCCATCACGCACGCCGCCGAGTATGGCCAAGTCTCTAGCGAAGCACAAATGGTCAGATAATATTGGTGCATAGAGACAATGGCGTTTTAATATAGTGCAATTGAGCAGCACCGCGGTATCGTCCAATGTCAGGAGAGAGACCGCACTCGCGGCGAGGAGTATACACAACTTGATAATGAGGCGTTGACAGTGGAGAGAATTATAAATACTTGGTCAATGTTCACGGAGACGAGATACGCCAGACCCTAGCCATAACCAGCTTCGCTGTAAAATCACCACCCATGCACTCCGTACAGATGGCAAACCAGCTAAGCTGAAACGCGCGGCCTCGGTGTTGTTTAGATGATCCTCAGAGCGGATTCCGTCGATGTTAGAGAAGTTGTGGTCGAACCACAAGCTGTCGCACACGCTGCCAATGGATGCGACGTTGCGTTCTGGGAACTCGCGTCGAAAGCGGGCGTCCGGCGAAGGCGCCCCCGCCGCTGCCACGTTGACAATAATGTTGACCCTAAAATCACCGCCCATGCACCCCGTACAGATAACGAACCAGCTAAGCTGAAACACAGCCTCGGTGTTGTTTAGATGATCCTCAGAGCGGATTGCGTCGATGTTAGACAAGTTGTCGTCGAACCACAAGCTGTCGCACACGCTGCAAATGGATGCGAAGTTGCGTTTCAGGATCTCGCGTCGAAAGCGGGCCTTGGCCCCGGCGATGTCGTCCCCACCGCTTCCACGTTGACATCGACGTTGACGCTGCTGTGTCTCGCGGTCCCGGCATCCGAGGTGTGAGCTTTGCCCGTCATCCCCTGCCCGGGCCTGCCGAGGCCCCGTGCGCTGTGTGTGCCAGTCACCACGCAATACGCACGAATCCCCTCCGTTTGTTCCACTGCCGACCGCTAAACCTACATCCGAACCTTTTTTGGACCGTATCGATGTCGGAAAGTCTGCTCCTGGCCAGCCGCCGCGCTCGGTCTTGCCTCGCTAGAGGCTAGGCCTATCACTCGTAGCGCACCCACCCGACACAGCCGTGGAGGTGCGTTCGCAGGGTGAAGACCTCGAACCGACAACGTTCAGATCCAGTGAGTGGACCACGATACTGCGCGCGTAGAAGAGAGGCAAACCAAGCCCGGAAACGATGTTTGTATCTCCTCATGCAACCCCTGTTCGAGCTAAGGCTACCGCGTCCGCCGTCGGTGCTCCGGCCGACACTGTTCCTGCGACCTTCAAGCCGACATACCGTGCTCAACAACAACAGCTGCGCGTGACATCGCACTGCGAAGTAAGCAACTTGCTTCACTCCCTCCCGGCACTATAAGGGCAGTTTCCGGCCAAGAGGAGGACTCGCTTTGAACGGAGCCATGGTGCAACCACTCATGCAAGCTCTGCGAGTTACCGCCGCTGACCGGGATCTAGGAAAGTTTCACCTGCGGATCCACCCTACGAATAACACCTTCAAGGTCGCTACACCTCACGAGTCAACGGCCCTTCACTTCGTCCAACTCAAAGAAGTAGTCCTTCAAGAGAGCAGTTACTCCATCGCCACCTACATCGAACTGCAGCCCGCTGCTGCGCGCGGAGTCATCTCGCAAGTTTACTGGGCGGAAACACCGGAATAGAGGCTACAGGACATCCAGACTCGCAACCCGGAAGCTGATATCATCGCAGCCCGCAGAATTGGTAGGACCCTTTCCATAACGATCACTTTTGTGCATGGCCCAGTCCCTCACACCATACGCTACAAGAGGGTGGTGTATAGATGGACGACGTACAAGGGAAGTCCAGACGGCATGCGCAAACAGTCGTCGACCGGGCCACAGATACGACGTGTACCCCCGCCCCAAGTGTGGTCTCTGCCCGCGGTACAGGGACAAGCATGAGCTGCAAGACCTTCCCTCCTGCATCCCCATCTGCATTCTCTGTGGGGGGCAGCACCTCACGGGCACCGGCTAGTGCAAGGCACGAAATGCCACTATAAAACGACGCAGCCCACCGCCCCAGAAGACAAAGTTCCCTACCAAGAAGGACTTCCCCCACTCACTTAGCAAGCCCTTCCCGTCTACCTCTACATGGGCTTCCAAGGCTGCCAAGATGAACATCATAACCTCCCAGGATTCAGACGTGAAGGCTCTGCCGGTTCAGGTAAGGCAGCTCAAGGCAGCCCTATCTACCTCCACCCATGCTCTACCCCCCACTCCACCACCCTCATCTGCTTCATCCACCCCGTCCGACCAACCTATTCAGAAAAATAGGAGGCCTGATGAGAGCCCCGCCCAACCTATAGACCTGGAAGCCAAATTTCAGGACCTCGCCCAAAATCTAGAAGCGCACAGAGCGCATTACTGCGCAGTTCACTGCACATTGCCTGACTATGATTGAAGCTACCATTACCGGTTTAATGGATACGGTCCTGTCTTGCGTCATGACCAAGGTTGAGGAGCGTTTAGCTAACCTTATTCCTCGACTCACAACGGTCTCTCGTCCCGCAGTCCCACCTTCTGCACTTCTCCTTCGCCCCACCACCCTTTAACATGGCTCCTCCGAGGCAGCATAATTCCTTACAAATTGTTCAATAGAATTGCAGGGGTTTCGGCGAAAGCGCGACTCTCTGCAGCAGATTATCGCCAATTCTTGGTCCCCACCAGATATTATCGCTATCCAGGATGCCAGTGTTTGCAGGCAACTGCCAGGATAGGTTGTTATCCCCTCTGGCTCCACTGATCTTCCTCGGGTGGGTACATACGTCGGTAATACCTTGCATTACGTGGAGCACGGCATTCCCTCCATTATCGCTCACACCTTCATCGAAATTTTAACCCCTATTCTGCACAATCTCCCCTGTTCATTCTTAACTGCTATCTTCGCCCACGACAGCCTATTCACCTACTCCCTCCATTCCTCAAATTCTTAACCCAAATGACGAGATCAAACCCCCTACTGGTTGCCGGCGACTTTAACTGCGCTCACGTGGACTGGGGATATCGACGCATCAACCACAGAGGCACATTTTTATACAATGAAACGCTATTGCTTCACCTGACCATGTTTGATGATTTTAGCCTACCTACGCAGGTTGGTAACAGTGTTACTGCTGATATTAGCCAGGACCTCACGCTTTGTGGAAACTTGGCACACCTACAGTGGGAACGAACGCAGCCACACTAGGCAGCGGCCACCACTTAATTCGAATAGCGGTGAACTATCTTCGACCTCAGCGCAGATTCACCGCTACGCACCCTAATTGGGACCAGCTTCGTAAATTTAGGCAAGCACAGCCAGCACAGGCCCCCTTAGACCTTGACATCTGGACTACTCAGTTATAGAAAGACATTCGCTCGATACTACCCCAGACACCCCCGTTAACGACTGTAAGCACGCCCACCTTCTTGAAGTTCAAGACAACATAACGCGAAGGCGGAGAACTCAAAAGCACAACTGGAAACTCAAACTTAAACTCACCCAGATTCAATCCCAAATAGAACATCATAGTGCCACTCTTTGCAAAGCTAAAGCTAACTAGGCTCGGGTTTACGACGGCCGCAGAGGCAATCTTTCCACAACCCGCGCTTGGCACCTGTTACGCCTCATGCTCGATTCCACGCTATCTAAAACTCAGACGCGTCTTAGCATTCGCTGCCTCACTCATAACCATCGGCAAAACACCGATGCCTTCCTCGCGCAGGTGAAATGCACCTATACCACCCCAGGCCCTCCTTTGCAAACATCCCGAGTACATGGGCTCACCCCAACCACAGCTTGACGTTCCTATTACAAAATCTGTATTTCGCGCAGCCCTATTGAAATTGCGCAATATCGCACCCGGGGATGATCCAATTACGAATGCTGCCATCCTAAATCTTGATAATGCCATTATATATCACCTAGTTACCTAGTTTAACGAATGCTGGGAGGCAGGTACCCTTCCTGCCTCCTGGAAGCATGGAAAAATCATAGTTATCCCAAAACCCCACAAGCGCGTCACCCTCGAGAACATCCGCCACATTTCTCTTACATCCTGTCTCGGCAAGGCCGTTGAGCACATAATCCTTGCCCGACTGACGACGTACATGAAGGAAAATGACCTTTTCCCCCCAGTATGGTGGGCTTTCGTGCCCACCTATTTGCGCAGAATGCCCTACTTCAAATTACGCACGATGTGCTTGCTGATACCATCCCCCATCTTACTGAAGCTATCCTGGCGGTTGACCTCATTAAGGCATTTGACATAATTCAACACAATGCCATCTTACGGGAACTGCAGGCACTACATGTGATGATATTACCACATGGACCACTCGCGGCTCTGACAGGGAAATTGAGGAAACTCTGCAATTAGCAGATGACACCATCTCCGCTCACGTATCATCTCCGCTCACGACTCCAGTGTTCCCCCTCTAAGTCCACGCCCCTCCTAATTAGACCAAAATCTGCCGCTAACTCACCCATCCATATCAGTTTACAAGAATCCCCTATCCCCCTCACTCCCACTATGTGCATCCTTGGCCTGTACCTGCAGGATTCCGGACGCAATGACCATACTACTGAAAAACTCAAGGCGTCCACGCAATCAGGGTTGCAGCGTATCTTCCCTGCACAAGGGTTTAGACGAAGCAGACAACATGAAAGTGGTACTTGCTTTTACGCTTAGCCGCATTCTGTACGCAACTCCATATGTCAAGCTGAACCGTACGGAAACCAAGCGTGTAAACGCCATGATCCGCCTCGCAACTAAGGCAGCCCTAAACCTACTCCGCAGTACTAGCACAGCCAAACTCCTTGCACTTGGAATGCATAACACGCGTCCTGAACCATTTGAGGGACACTTTCAGATGCAGTACTTAAGACTTGCCGCGAGCGCCACTGGCCGCCGTACCCTCACCTCCCTTCGCGTCAACATAGCGGAGAATCAGTCAACCCTTATAGCCATTCCTCGACACAATCATACGCCGCTTGCAGTGAAGCCTCTTCCTCGAAACGTCAATCCCCAGTATTACATCTCTCGCCGCGTAGCTCGCGTAAATGCCCTCCACAAGTTTTACGGACAAGTCGAGAAAGCCATTTGGATAGACGTCGCATGTACAACGCATGAAGCTGTAGCAGTTGCTTACAACCCTACCCTAGCCCGATTCCGAACTCACCATCTTCTTTCGGGCTCTACACCTGAGGAGGAAGAGGAGACCACCATCGCCTTAGCCTTTGCCCTCTCGGATGCTGAATACATCTTTAGCGATTCAAAGACTGCTTTGTCCAACTTTGACAGAGACAGGATTTACACCCCTGCCTGGTACTTGCTAAACACCCCCACCCAGAATTTACCACGAAGGGTAGAGCTCCGGTGGGTGCCGGCTCACTCTGGGAACCCCGGAAACAACGCTGTCAATAAATTGGCCCGAGGTTCAATTTGCCGGGCTCAGGACAGCCTTGATCCGCGTTTCTCGAGGGAGCGGGCGCACAACTTTGCGGAGCTCACGCAAGTGCCCCATTTTAAACGTCAGACTTATTCTACTCCCCACCCCTCCCTGACCCACTCCCAACAGATCTCCTGGAGGCACCTCCAGACCCGCTCTCTCCCATCAACTCAGCTGCTATCTCACTACTGCGGCATTTCTCCTACATGCTCCCTATGCGGTGACTCTCACTCCACGCTCTCCCACATCCTTTTTGGCTGCCTTGCTGATGCTCCCCCCAGGGACAGCCCCCATCTCAAGATGGGAGGACTGGGAGGTCCTGCTCTCGTCTACGGGCCCGACATAAAAGGTTACTGCGGTGGCTCGGGCTGCCAACGTCATGAACAAAAGGAACATGAACGTCTCAACGTAGTGTGGGACCGTGCGGTGGTCCATGGACCCAGGCGAGTCGAAATTCTCTTGCTAAGAATAAAGTCTGTCTGTCTGTCTGTCTGTCTGTCTGTCTGTCTGTCTGTCTGTCTGTCTGTCTGTCTGTCTGTCTGTCTGTCTGTCTGTCTGTCTGTCTGTCTGTCTGTCTGTCTGTCTGTCTGTCTGTCTGTCTGTCCGTCCGTCCGTCCGTCCGTCCGTCCGTCCGTCCATCCGTCCGTCCGTCCGTCCGTCCGTATGTTTGTCCGTCTGTCGCGGTCCCGAAGTGCCAGTTCTTCGCTCGGCCGCGGCGTCGGCGGTGTATCGTTGCCGCTTTAGCTCCGCTTCGCGAACTAGCTCGGCCGCACGAGCCGACGGATTGGCTCGATATTGCCACTTGCAGCCCGCATCGTGGGCGCGATCTTCTGCCACAGCGTTGGCGCGACGACGGCAACAACTCTCCCGCTCCTGCTCTCGGCGCTGTTACTCATAGGCCAGCTGCTGATCGGTATAACGAACGATACGCGACCATCCCGTTGCGAAGTCGGAATGAGTTTGCTGCGCGCTTGCTTGCTGCGAGAGAGATACGACTTCACTGTAGGCGTAGCCAATGGCGCGCCACACTTTCCTCCGGAGGATTTCCGTTGTCTCCGATCGCGAGTGTTTCGCCTAGGCATACACAGCTTTACTAAAGAAAAAACGGCGTTTTTTGAGAAAAGCCCAGTAGCACACAAAGCAAAGCCACAATACTTTTCAAGTGTATCGCTTCCACGCTATAGGAAGAATTCGCGTGGGTATTAGCAGTTCGGCTGGCTCTTTGAAAGGTGGCTCTACTTATTCTTGTATTTTGCTGCTGCCAGCCAAGCCCTTATTTTCTAAGGCCCTGCTTTCTTGCCCATTCGGAAAAAAAAAATTTCCTTTCACATTCCCTCTTAGTTCCTCGATGCCATTCTCTTAGTGAGTAATCCAAACATGACGAAACTACTGACGAAATCTCTAACATGAGCTGTCTAAGAGCGTGTTTAACTAATAGCAACAAATTTGTCTCCCGCAGCGAATACAGCTAATCTCTGACTAAGTGTGGACCCTTTATAAGCTCCGCAGAAAATTAAAAGAAGATAATTTATTCAAGTTCTCATTTTGCCTCCGCTAGCGCGCTTCTGTTGGGCTTTGTTTCAGAAATGGTGGTTATCAATGGGACAAATAAAGCCGGTATACGTAAAGAAAATCGCAATTTCTTCCATCCGGAAATGGGAGAGTATACCCTGGGAAGTTTCAACAGGCAAGCTTTCCGACGATGATTACACTCAGATTTCCCTCCGGCGCGAAGCCGCGTTAGGTAGGAGCGTTTCTAAAAAGGTGAGCTAGGATCGTCGTCGTCACATCTCTTCTTTTTGGAACTAGCCTCACTCCATGGAGTGGGGGTGGGTAAGCCCAAAGCACAACGACCCTGATTACATGCTGATATGGATGTGCAGTGAGGAGCACTATTATGGGAATCACTGTTCTGCGATGCGTTTATCCACGCTGCGCAGCTGTAACACCACAAGTCAAAATTTTTTCCATGTTTCCTGTAATATTTAAATTGACACTGCAATCATTTCTCTTAAATTTTAGGATTTTCACGGAGTTGGCTCGTAATGAACAATCTCTCAGTATAAACTTCGAGCAGAATACCTTGAGAAGAAACGTAGCCTGACCGTTGCCTGTAGGCTTTGAAATACGTGGTTACGCCACGTGAAAAGTTGTGCTGCCACCGCTATCGCGAGGCCTACGAGCTACTATCCTTGACGGTCATTTTAGCTTACAGGGACTGCATATGAATTTGTTCTATAGAGAATGGCGCAAGACATCTATTATAGAAATCAAAGCGTCCCTACTGTTTAAGGAAGCCCTGTTGTGCCAAGAGAACATGAAACCGTGTCCATTCTGGGTCACAAATATATACGATATAAACGCAAAGTCGATGGTGATGTTACGAGACTCATCTATTTTATAAGCGACCTGCATTATATTATGTATCGTCGTTGTCGCTAGTGCTGTACGTCAAAGCAGTGTTACTGGGTTCTTTCGTTAAGTAGCCGGCGATAAGGTCCTGCTCCTACGTGATTCAGATGACATGTTGAAGGAAAACATTACGCCCTCCAGCATAAATGTGCCGATTAGTTATGTCTATCATTCGGACCACACAAGATTGAGTTACAAGTAATATTTCTTGCGGCCCGAAGTGTAAACATATCAGTAACGGAGTTCCGCTCCGAATGACGTATTCAGCCATTTATTTTTCGCAATGCTCTTTCTTTTTTAGCGTTGAGGGGTTCTTTTCTGCTATAGTGAGCTTTTCCAAAGTAGCTCAAAGTGCATGCGTCGGTTTATTCATTTGTTATTGTCATTATTCTTCACAAACCGAGCCTATTATATGACCTTGTAGTTTTCTCCAGAATGACAAAAAAAGACATAACGCCACGGAGAACAAGCTAAAGCTTCCGTCAGAAGCTCCCGTTCTTTTACAAGGAAGGAAAATAATTCAGTGGAAACGAGGTCAGTCATTCATACCTAATTCGAGGTTCCCTTTTTACAGATCTGTCGACACGTGTTCGTATTCAGCGTTGGGCGCAGAGGATAGAAGGCTCTCAATTTCATAACCAACGCTTCACGTCTACGTTCAAGAACACAAATGCGTAAAGGCCCGACTACACTTGTTCAGTGTGTTTACTCATGCACTGAATAACTTCCGGTAGGATTCGAAGTTCCTATCAGTGTGAATTCATTAAATTGAGGGAGGTGATAAGGAATAGGGAGGTATATTAACCAGGCTCAGCACGGTTAGCTACTTCGAACTGCGGAAATTGGCTGAAAGTGGGGAAGGACAGGTGAGAAGCGGCAAGAAGTTCATAATGAGCACGGACGCACATGCAATGAACTGTCCATTGTTTAGTTCGTCCAAAGCGGTCATACACCCTGATGCACCTCAAGAAATTTAGCAGCGCTCTTATTGCTTGGCACGTCGCAGGCGCGCAATAAGGCTCCCATGATGAACGGTCCCTGTTCAGGGCTGATGGCTTTGCTGCAAATCTATTGGATTCCTTAATGAAAGGTTCCTGATGGCCGCATATGCAATGCGTTATTGTACACCAGCTTGCATTCAAAAATGTTTTTCTTACATATACGCACCCATCATTTGTTATTAGCGATGCGAGACGTTCGTTTGAGTACATGGGTTGGAAATTATAATTGTATGCTTATGTACCGTGCGGTCCTTTTTCGATTTAACTCGGTAGGTGTGAAAAATTAATTTTGTAAAAGGAATATATATATATATGTATACTTAACATTAGAACAATATCGTAATTCACAAAGGCAGGTTAAATCACTTGAAGTGCTGCGCTTTTTCACTGATAAGGCTCTCTCTCAAATATATTTGAGTTTACTCAAAGCAGTAATTAGCTTACTGGTACAGTTTGTAAAATTTTAGGCCATCCATAAATTGATGATTGACGCCGTAGAGGAGGCCTCTGGATTGATTTTAATCCTATAGAGTGCTTTACCGTTTACCGAAAGCACGATACACGAACGTCTCTTCACCTACGTCTACTTTGTCAAAGCTACGGAAACTTTAACGTTATCGCATAGGCAGGAATTGGAAAAACATTTTTGCATTAGGTCTGGAAAGCACTAGCAGATCACATTTACTCTGTCTGAGCTCTTTTGAATAAAGTATTTGTCTGGACTCCTTGCTGCTCGCTGTTGCACATAGCTGGCTGCCCGGTGCTGGGTGACGTAATCAGATCGTCGCCCCGAGGGGTTGCGCTTGTTGCAGCTTCCTGGTCCGGTTTATCGCGCTCTCATAGCAAATTTCGCCGTGCTACAATTCCACGGGTAATCTCATTTCTCTAGGTCCAAAATCTGATATGGATTGTACAGAGGCGGGCTCGCTTCAATTTCCCAGTCACGATGAGCCACTGGCATAGAAAGCTTAAAATATATTAATATAAAATTGATTAGTGACTAATTACCATGCATCACCCGTCACCTCATAGTCGCCACCACTGAAGGCATGTCTTCGAAGGGACCGTCCTTTTAGTTCAAAGCGGCTATCCTTAAATATCCTAAAGCCTTCCTACAAACACCTTGTATAACTTGTGTACCAGGGACTTACGGACGTGGGACTTGAGTGGTTGCCACAAGCTGCAACTGGTAGACGCAATATGGTTTAACACTATTGCAATAGCCCACCCCTCATGCAGAAACACTTCACTGGGGCTTTTCGAGGGTTGTAAGTAAATAAATAAAAATTTCTGTAAAATGACAATGACGCCCTTCATGCTTTCGCAGATATCTCTTTCTTGTGCGCTGCATAATGAGCGCCGCAATCTCTCATTTAAATATTTTTTTGTCTTATCTCCACCACAGGAAACCATCAGGTCAAGCAAGAGGAGTGCTCCGGCGCTAGTATTACTCTTTATTCACTGTTTGCACGTACATGCGCTGACAATATGCATAGCAAACAGCACAAACCAAAGGTTTTCGTTAGCCTGATTGTGTTATTCTGCTTCGCCTGTTTGGGCACTCATACGAAATGTACGCTTAGTTTGCGAGGTACTATTTCGAAGAAGTAAGAAACTAAAGAAGTATATTTCTGGTTACGCTTATACTTTTGCAAGTGATGTACACATAGTAATCGATTATGCTATGGCGATAAATTATAAGTGACAAATGGAGTAGGTACAGCAGCTGCATTTCGCATTTTTGTAAGAAATACGATAATGAGCGTGTAACGAAGGCGCTACAACTTTTAAAAATCACCTTTGCAGATTTCATGTGCTGCATAAAGATAAGCCGCTCATAGAGTATTTCTTAATGTCTCATAAACCTTCGTATACGTGAGACAGAGAGAGAGAGAGAAAAGCCTTTAATGTGACGTGGTTAATTCGGCCAGTGTGTTTAATTCTTATGAGATACAGGTCAGAGTCATAGAATATTGCTCAGTGGAGATGTCTGTTCGCATTTTGCCTTAGAAGAGCTAAGATTTTAGATGTAGCAAACCACTTACCTAACGAAACTCTATAGCACATGTTGTGAAGTATGCTTCATTCCAGTGCCTCAGGAAAGGATACGATTCTGAAAACAAAAGTTTTCACGCGGTGCTCGAATATGTCTTTCGTTCTAATTATAAAGATTTGCTGAAGTGCAAGTGCATTCTGAGAGCCCTGAAGTGTATTAGGAATTTCAGCAGTGCTCGGCATGCCATCCTTGGGTATAATGAAAACCATTATAGTAACTTTCATTCTTGTGTTCTTTCCTTTTTGTCAATTTTCAGTGGCCCAATAAATGCCAGCGTAAACCTCCATTGATAACATCCGTACAAAATAAATGTATAATCTAGCCTGGCAGACAACCAGGTACCAGTTCGTATGACGAGGACGCATTCTCTAACGGAAGATGTTTTTCTCACTTGGACAACAAAGCAAGTGTTTATTTTAGTTGTCGAAGCATGTTTAATTTTCGCCTGCGTATTCGTGGTTTATTTTTTCACGGTTGTATGAGTGGCAACCCGTCATCATGCCATGATCGAGAACGTGTACACAGATACACGTTCTTATGGCCAAGAAGAAACATCTGATCACTACTGGGGAACTAGCTCAGGATCTAGGCTATAGCCCTACAGTGCGCCCTTCTTCACCGGCAGGCTCCAGCCATTGCCTTAACAAATAAATTTTCAAACCAGAAGTGCACGTTAAAGGACCAAACCAGAAGGTGCACGTTAAAGAACCCCAGGTGGTCTAAATTTCCGGAGTCTTCCACTACGGCGTGCCTCATAATCAGAAAGTGGTTTTGGCACGCAAAAACCCTAAATATTATTATTATCAAACCAGAAGTATTCGTGAGAGTTTCGGCGCCCCGCCAAGTCTGAAAGTATCAGCATATGGGCGTGTAATTAGGTGGACACAGGCGCTATGATTTTACCCTTTCCCCGATGTGTCTACTCCATTTATGCAATATCAATGCCACACAATTGATTAAACATAATTGGGGCCACCTCCACTTCGCCATTCTGTCGCCAAATCTACCCGTCTGATACGACATGCACACACTGCTTGTGCATGACTAGACCGAACAAAAAAAAATTAATTACTTCCTATCTACGCCTTTTTTCTCCATTAGTCCTCCGCTATTGGGATAAAGATTACGGGCCACGCAATTCGCCAGTCCGTCACACGACGACAAAAAAACGGGAAATCTCCCTTCAGAGTTCTTGGAAAGTAAGCCATAAAAAATTACAAACGACGTCACAACATTGCTCTGCAGGGCCGTGTGAATTGGTATGTAAGCAGCAGCAGGAGCAACAGCGGTGACACGTTTCCTATCTGTACCTGTGTACCGTGTAGTACAACTCAAATTACATTGCAGTGACGCTGTCGTGTATGGCGTTCCACGCAAGTACTGAAAATTCAGCTAATTTATAAGGCTCCAGGGTGGACCTACCGGCCCCAAACGTTCAAAGCAGTACACAAGACATCAAGTGTGAAGTAGAAAAGACTAGCGCTGACTGGCGAACCGACTTTTATTGATGTACAAAGGCCGGTCCAAAAGCAGTAAAAAAGACAAACTATACAGGGGCGTCCGCAAGCCATGTCATACCAAGGTGAGAACGGAAGAATCAAGAAATATACCAAGGCGATATCATATAATTTCTTATTGAAAGTCACTAGATCGCTTAGTAAAGTTGCTGAAGTGCATTCATTTAAAACACAAATGTTAGCTTTCGCTCAAGTTAGGCTGTCTCGGTGCTTAAGTATAACAAGCGTGTTCGGTGACAATTTCTCACGTCTTGCATACATTGTTATGAATGCGGATGAATGTTTGTATGAAGGTTATAAGAAATTTGCTCTTTTGGTTGTTGCTAAGGATTTTTTCTTGCTGACAGCTGTAATTTATGTTATGCCTATGTTATTATATGCCTTCGTCAATGGAAACAAGTGTCGTCATTATTTGTAGATAAATTCTGTTTTTTCCCCATGTTTCTCTTATCATGTAACTGAATTGCAAATTTTGTTTCTTTTGTTTCAATCTTATCTGGTAATTTTCTTTAGAATGATTTCCCTAGCTGCCGTGCAAAGCTCCTGCTCATAATTTTAAACTGTGCCTGAGTGTGCTGGAAAGATGCTGTTGTCATTCCAACAATGTAGCCCCTTGTGGGTGCTTGCGCGTTCCTCTGCTTCCTATTGCTTGCGCAGATGTCACTGAAGGGTTTAGTTGCTTCAAATATGTCCTCTCGGTGGCTGATAGGCTGATGAAGTCGATGAATTATGTAGAATGTTGGTCGTAAGTGGTTAGAAGACGACCCGCCACGATATATTTTTAAGGATATGACGTTTGTGAAATGAGTCAGTACGATTCCTTGGTTTTCTTAAAATAAGTATATCGCCAGAATTGCAGCACAAAGGCATAAAATGCGCTTTATGCTCGAACGGAACGTTTCGGGAAGGTTTTTCTTTTAACGAACGCTTCTTTCTCGGAACGCCTACAAATCTCCAGCAGCCTATAAAAGAAACCACCAGAGGGTTCCAAGGAAATTCGCTTATACCAGTCCGTTTGTTGCTCGGAGTAGTGGGCGTCTGCTTTCACTGCACAACACAGCTGACAGCTGTTCAAATAGCGCTCCCGCCACTAAAATCTTTTTCCTTTCCCAGAAGTGACACGGAAGCGTTGATCGATACTCCGATGTCTTGTCATTCTTTGCGGGGGCGTTGCGACACGTGTCAGGCGTAGCGTAGCGTTCTTGGTTTGCTTCTCAATATAGCACGGCCTGAGCTGATCCACCAGTGAGGTCTCCTGTGATGCTATGCTAGAACACTTGTACGTACCAGCAGACAGAGGCTTCTTTTTGTTCGAAATTTCATCCTCGGAGCCGGAGCAGCATAATGCATACGATTACGTTTGCTTATAGCGACTCACAGCGTCTGCAACCGCTGGCTCAAGTTATATAATGAGCAGATGATAGGTGCACGGCTGCCATAATGCCCGTATGCCTACCAGCTTTAAAAAATCATGACTCTAAGATGCCAACGGTTACGTAAGTTCACAACTGCCCACGGATATTGCGCAAGTATTTCACGTCTATATAACACACAGGCAAACGCGAAACGACGCATAGCGGCAGTGACGTTCTGTCAGCTCGTGCATTCTTTTCTGGTGCTTGCGGTATACAAAATCATGGCCTTCAAAATCGATTTCCGTTGCTCCGAGAGAAACGTTTCTGGTGGTGCGGTTCATTTCGACATTTGATCTTACTGCTGTAAGATTCCACTGAGACATAAATATTTAAAAATTAAATTTCCTACCGCACTCGATGCTCTCAGATTTTGACAGCAGGCTGTAGGACAAGCGCCATTTCTCATGTAATGCAGAAATGAAAGCCGAAATATTCCTGTCGTGGTCCCTTTAAGGAAACAAACAACACGGTCCCTGTCACCCAAGTCTTTGGTTCCTTTAATCCTTGTCCTGTTCTTGCACTGTTACTCATACGATGTGGCGTATTCCATGCTTCAAGTTGTGCTTTCACTTACTGTGCAACGTGGTGCAAGCGTCGCGCTCACGCTCGGTGTCACAGGCGTCCTGTATGAAAGGCATGACTGAACCACCCACTAATGTGTTGCGGCAATTCTGCTCGGCACATGTGCGGTCGAGCTATGCACAAGGCCATTGGCACAACACGGCTCTATTCCGGCATCCAATATTTTCCAACTCCATGGAGCCAACAAAAGCTGCTCTCTATTTCCTTCGGAATGAATCTGCAAGCTGAAGTTCACGACTGCCGTCAGACTTATCTTCGTCTTGTTTTTATTTATTTATGATATCTTATCCTGCTTGACCAAGTAAGATTTTTTTTACTTTCGCCAGCTTCTACAATTTTAACTTTATGACTCCAATTCTGGCCTTTTTCGGCCATAACTTACCTAGAGAGCTGGCGTACTTTCCCTTGCGATTAACTTTTCTATAAAATTGAATAAATGCACTCCAAGCAAGGCATGGGAACGGTATACCGGCAGCCGCACATGAATCTGCTATGCCACAAGATACATCCCATCAAGCAATCGGAACTCTTTCTGATATAAAAACGAGAATAGTAGACCTATGGGATGCATACGAAAAGCGTCCATGTCAGTCTAAAGAATTTTTGGCAAATTCAAGCAAACAAGTGTGTTTCGTCGGAGGCAGTAACTGAAATGATCACACTGAAAACCGACCATGCAGAAATAAACGACAGCTATGCAAAAAAACATATAATAGTTTGTGCATGTAAAAATATTGAAGGCAGTAAAATGTAGCGTGATGCAATACGATGGCTCATAAAGACTGCGAACCCTTTGCTGTGCTATTCATTCAACCGAAAACTGGCGATAACGTGGTGTAGATGCCTTTTAAATTTTTTTGGTGTGCGTGATAATGATTATTCGTACTATAAGTGTCCCACGTAGGGCTGCGCTAGCTGCATGTAACTCCTGTTACAATTTCACTGTTACTAACAGGCTAGAGAGCTTACTATCACTGCACTTATACTACAGTATCCCGTGAGTAGACAAAGTATTGTCTAAGAAAATTACCAGAAACTTTTAGATTTCTTTGACAGTGTTTCATTGCGGTTGTCGGCAGTGCTTTTTGTGGAAGATGTCAATACAGTTATCGTATTTTTGCACTTTCTAAACTGTACCTCACGTTACCTGAGGCAGCCCAATTATGAACTTGTCTACATCAGTAATTAGGTAAATGTAAAAGAAGCAATAGTAATGCGGTTGTCATTGCGTCTGTAAGAGGCCGTTTAGGAGAAATTTTCCTTTTGGACTGCTGTGGCACGTCAGAGGGGATCTCTTTTATACATGGGTGTAGTGCTTATGAGTTCGTACAGTACTAGTTTTTTTGTCCGTGAAAGAGATGCGTTTTCCGGTCATTTACGTCAAGGCCCAGCATACTGATTGTAAACTATATTCTGCGTCTTAAGTGATAACTCAAGCGCTGGAAATATTTATAAGAAATTATCAGAAGTCTGACAACGCTTTTTAAATGAATTGTTTTATTTTCTTCGTATTTTTAATATCAAGAAAGGCAAGAAATCAATGATACCTAGGATATTTTTATCATGAAGACACTATGGACGAAGTTCAAATGGTGGGCATGCATGATGCGTATGCGAGTCAGGCATAAAAATATAAATTGCAATAAGTACGCTTGACCAACAGTTACATTCTGACCATCGTTCATACGAGGGTATGTTTTATTTTATGTTGAAAGTCGGTTAGACAAACATCCAATCTTTTTTCAGGTCTTTGCTTCAAAGGGACACTAAAGGCAAATATAAAGTCGTGCTGAAGTGCTACAAAAATGCTCAAAAAGGTCTAAGGCATCAATTTTATCACGAACAAATCTTCAGTAATCCAGAAATCTAGGTAAATTCAGGACACAATTTGCGATTCATGCGGGACATTCAACTACTAGCATTTTGACATAGGCACTCCTCATTATAATTCTCTCACTAGTAGTGAAGGTCTCGTAATAAAAAAATAGATGCATCGCACTATCAGGCAAAAACAAATGCTAATTCTCCCGTTCTATTCGGCATTAAACAAAAAGAACTCATCTACGTTACCCTTGACAACGACGCGTGTGATCGAAGGATTTCGTTTTCGGTCGACTCTGAGCGTTTCAGTAGTTTCGTTACCGCATAGTGCACCGCTGGATTTGCTGGCAAGCCAAACTCGCGCAGACTGCAATCAGCAGAAGATTTCACGTCCATGCGATGACGTGGGATGCCCGAACGGTTCATGCCACTTGACCGAAAGCAATAGCAGCGGCGAATTCAACTCTCTGCTCTGGGTCGGTTTCTGCATTGCCGCGCGTTGGGGTTTTGCGACAAAAATTCGTTGCGCCGTCTGTCAGGCACCGTTTCACTCACCAAAGACGGTAAAGGGCGGCGAACGCTTATGCAATGTCACCACCGCGTCGCTCCGGGGTGGGCGATTTCAATTAAGCTCTAGGTATGCGGACCCTTCAGGCGCAATTTTCCCTTAAGCTAAGTCTTGGCACGAAACACACGCTGCGAGGTTTCTGCAATAGTATTTCAACCATCCACGTTGAACAAATATTTCGCATAATAGACTGTTTAATGGTCTCTCATAATATTATCCTTAATGGGAAGTATTATCGCCATTGATCCCAGCGATGTCAAAGGACGGGCTTGTTTTAGTGGCCTAATTTCGAAAGGCAAGGTGGTGCCACTGGGTGACATTTGCTTTACGTAAATAAAGAAATTTACTTGAAGACATATTACCTGCATATTCAATGTTGACTCATCGGTACCTTTAAAACTGACAGGCCTCTTAATGGAATGCAGAATGATATATATGTATATATGCCTTTCAGTCATGAATTACGATCGACTGGCGTTACATGCGTTAAAGTTACGTAATTTTATGCCAGGGTGCTGGAGACTTCAAAGAAAGCAAGTCAAGGTGGGATGAGAACGACTGTGCCTTTTATAGAGACTCATAATAATTGCATTTAATTTAAATATTCATTTAATCTGAACTCAGTCATGCTATGTCCCTTCATTAAAAATATTGAGTCACCTGCTCGAATTGCATGCACAGGTTAAATGTTGGGTGCATGCATCCGAACAAGGTAAAGGAAATCTTTTGCGATGGCTACTTAAATACCCCACTTCAAATGTCCCGTCAAACACGGTAGTGTCTTCGCCAAAGCGGTCCTCTGTAGCTAAATCAGACTCTCAGAATGTAAATGGCTGTACTTTAGGAAAGCAGGATGTGCAATTATTCAAAGAGTAATCTTCGTTGTCTATTCCTTGCAACCACCGCACAGTAATTGCATCCTCGAACGTGTACGCCATCAGGGAATATATGTATATATATATATATATATATATATATATATATATATATGTATATATATATATATATATATATATATATATATATATATATATATATATATATATATATATATATATATATCCAACTTCTATGGCAGGACATTTTGACGGAGCAAGAGCAGTGCCAGTGGCTGTGCATCTCTTATGCAAACTTGCACGTCCACCATGATATTGTAGGTACATATTATAGGTGCACGTACCGCTTAATGCAATACCACTTGATATTATTCAGAGGCTTGTTTGATATTCTGAAAAAGGCATTGCACATATCGGCAACCAATTTCGCGGGCCACCAGGTGTGGTTGCATTTTTGCCAATTTTCCCGGGCATGATGTGACCTAATCGCCAAAGTCGCAAATTCTCCAGAAATGACGGGGTATGAATAGTTAAATAGATATGACTTATTTCTCCCTGCATACGCCTCTCACGAGAGTTGCCATCTCAACAAGCATCATATATTGCCTTTGCACAAGTGATCCGTGCTTCGACGTTTTGTTTCCGGCTGGTTTGTGTTTGGATTTTGGCATGAACATTCAGACTTCATCGGGAATTATATTGTGACCTGGCATGGTACAACACCACAACGTCTCTTTGCCGGAGTAAAACAAAACAGCCATGATGCTACCACCGTCAAACCACCGTTGTTACCGTCGTCATCACCTTGAATCTGTCGTCGAAACAATGCTCATGCTACACACGCAACCGCTTGCGTTGCACAAACACGCTGGTCCGTATAATATTACATTGAAAAAACCCCAAATGATGTTGGCTAGCCATACACCGGCAATGTACGCCGCATAGCATCTATTCACACAGTTCGCAGCATCCGCATGTTTGTTGCTTTTTTACCTTGGCTGCTATGCTCTTAATGGTGTCTGTGAACGTGATTCGTTCCTCCTAGTGCATTTTATGGGCATGCGCAAATGATGCCTCACTTTCGGCTGCAATTTCAGCGCCGTTATATGGCCATCGCATGGTGCCAATGAAGTTCCCGCTTCCGTAGAACGGGGGCTTATGATTTTGCAATGTTAAACTGCTATCCCTCACGCAGGGTTATTAGGCTGCCACAGCCACGTAATTTAACTTTTCTCTTCCCTTTCTCTGTGACACACCCAACTCTAATGACACGGAGTGCAGTCAATTCTCGTTCGAATTTTGTTTTATACGCTAGGTTTAGTATCTGCTTGGGCGAGGGTTATCCATAATGTGTTCGCAAACTCTGCTCGTTTACGGCTATGGCCAAGCATACGTTGCTCCTCTCCTCCGCTGAAGGCTGTATGACAAATTTGAGCACCCCATAACTTTCGTCGCCTATATTTATTTTCGTGTTTCTCGCATGCGTTATTCATTTTTTTTTATCTATACACATAAACGCATTAGGTATCTCTGATATAAATGATAACACCTGCCTATTCGCATGGTATCCGATGACCTGTCAACTCTTACGGTGTCATCCAACACTAAATACATTGTAAGTTCGGGTCTGAAGCGGCAGTTTTCGCCATAGTTTCATTTATTTGATTTATTACACATTCTTCCAACCACCATTAGAAGAAGGAATGGTTAAGGCGTGCCATCTCATCAAATTATCTCGACTTTTGGCAAGTCAAGGGTAACAAAATCTGCCGCATCGAATTGCGCTGTGTTACATATTGCGCACGGCTACTTACCGTAATGTCCCCTGAAAATCTAGAGCTTCGAAAATCCATGCCATTTTGTAGACGCAAACAAGAAGGAAGTACAGAACTAGTGCATCAATATCTAAAGTGTAGTATTATGAAGTGTAAATGTAGTCTCTCTAGCAATGTACGACTCAACAAACAATTTAAAATAAGAGAGGTTCGTTTAACTTAAGACATCCAAGACGACATACAAGATGCATTCTACATCCTCCGTAAGAGGCAGAAGGCATTGGACATCTTATATATATGGGAGACGTGACGACATAGCCATCACAGAGCCCTATGTGATACGCCATCACCGTACACTACTGCTCTACGCAGTTAAGGATCGTTTCCTCAAAATCATCATGAAGACCAAAGCACTGGCCTAGCATCGTGCACCTCGAGAACTCTTTGGGCTAGGGGTAAGATATAATACGGCAATGCCCCGGTACTTCGGGACTCCACTCATTACGGAGGTGCTGAAAGAGTGCCTGAAAATCCAGGAAACCACGGCGTGCTTTATAGCACGACGATGTTTAGTATATTTGGACGAACTAACAATACTCAAGGTAGTGTCCACGTCATTCAAACTGTAAGGTATTGTCATTTTTCCCACGAATAGAACACGCGAAGGCGCACAGCATTAGCAACTTAAGCTTCTGTTGTTGTGGAACTGTCATTGCTAAGCCTCTTCAGGATTGTGCTCGCCTGGGCTGGTTGGCACATGGCTGCTTGTGAAAATACAGTGCAATTACAGGAAACAGAATGTTCAAAAGAGATGCAACCAACTGCTGAACCTCTATCCGACTATATATTACACTTCTCTCGTTGCAGAGCTTGCGCACTTCTCCATTGACTTAGGTGTGTTACCATGCAGCAACGTTACAAGCTCCAAGGTGGCTGGAAGAAGTACACAATGAAGAATGACAATTACTGCTACATGAGCATTCTGTGCTAGCCGAAAAGCGCAAATTTACAGGGACACACACAGGCATTATTTTTAACATGCATGCATTTCCGTGCGTCTAAGCGCTCGGACTTAGACGCACGGTTGGACTCAGACGCATTAGTTCGAGACATGGTGATTTTCAAAATATAAGGTACTGCGTAAACATTGTAGGCACTGAAAATTCGGCATGGTCGTACACTAAACGAAGTGTGTATCTTCGTGAAGAAAGCACAGCGCGTAATAAGGGGCGTGTTTCAACAGCTGTGTGCGGAAACTATAGGAAACTTTGGGGACATGCAGTCAGAAAGGGAGAAGAAAGAAAATTTTTTGGTGTGAGATTTTACGCGAACCTGAATTGCAGAAGTCGAGAGCGCACGAGGTATATGTGTTCAAAAGCATCAGCAATGCATTGGCGTTTGGAAATCTATTGCGTGTACATAAAATGACTTAAGAACAACAAATGTTTAATGGTGGTAGCTACTATATGAATCGTTTATGATCCATCGCGCAAGTTTGTGCGCAGTTAACAGAAACTGGATCTAGAAGAAATACCTGTTTTTAGGAAGAGTACAAACTCACGTCTTCGTTAAGACCCCGATTTTCTAACCACTCTACCACAGCAGTTTAACTGAATAGCGAAAACTGAAAAGTAGGAGCATGGCGATGCAATGGTGTGCACTACGTTGAACCTGTGTCACCGTCATCCATGGGGCAAGTATTCGAACGCTTTCCGTGACAAAGAACATTTTATTTTGATGATGTGTTCAGCAAGATACTTTGTGTCCTAACAAACCTATTACACTGATGAGAGGCAACGCCAGTGAACTTTTTCTGCACCTTTTATGAAAATATTGTAAATAATATTAACCGTTTATGATGTCCTCGCGTAAGGAACTTATTTTCAGAAACGTGGGTGCCCGTCGGCTATCGTCAGTAAATACTCTTTGTCTCTCAAAATGAAACAGTATCGCCTGCATGGGGGCGAAATGCGAACACACCCTCGTACTTACCTTTAGGTGCACGATGAAGAACCCCAGCTGGTCCAAATTATTCCAGAGTACCCCACTACGGCGAACCTCATAATCATATCGTGTTTCTGGCATGTAAAGCCCCATACATTTTTTTTAGCATCACGGTTGGTTTTTATACTTCACAAAATGACGATAAGTTGGAGGAGGAGGAGCGTTGGTTGCTGCAGGTGGACCTAGCATTAGAAATATTACAAGCAATAACTGTGTCCGAACGCCACATATCAGACACGGTAGGGTGTGATGTCCGTCACAATACCTTTGGTAAAATAGGGGCATGTGGTAACACAAGCGAATACTAACAGCGAGGGTAGATGTAAACGTGGCAAAATATCGTTGTACGACACTTCTGGAGCTGTTAGAAAACATTTTACCTATTCAGATAGGAACTCCGTCCCCCATGGGGACATGCCATAGGCCTTCGCGACGACTCACTCTTTTCTGAATTCTTTTTGATGTCTGCATACTTATGATAGTTGAGCTGCAAACCACAGCACTACTCGGGCTTCCTTGTCGAAGCTTTGCCTCTAAACCCGCTAGTCTAGTTTCATAGAAGACGATGTGGCAGCTCCGCCGACGTGATTCCTCATGCCAGGTCACGCTGACTGCAGCGCCAGCCTTTGCAGTACCGGCTCGCCCTCCTATGCACCGCCATGGCTGGAACTCACGGTGGTCTCATACTGGAAGGTTGGCTTCAGTTCTGTGAATTCCCTCAGTCTGAGAACGTTCACGCGTAGGAGATAAGAAGGAATGAAGCGGCAGGGAGCCTTCTTTGTTTGTCTGAAATGCAATGATTTTTGCGCAAGCTTGTCAATGGCCCCGCTGAATGCTAGCCGATATGGATATTAGCAACCTGAAAGCACCGCTGAAACATTTATCAGTAATTACTCATTTTTGCAATGCTTTTGAGGAATTACACAGTGATATAATTGCTTAGAAGGAATAAGCAATGTTTTCGAAATATCAATGCAAAGTTCTATTTTGACACCACCGAGATAGAGAGGGTGATATCCATTCCGAATGAATCCTCGATTTGTTGTATACGGCGTGTACCGCAACTATAAGATCGATAAATATAAGATCTTTTATTATGTAAATATTCCGCGCCATACTGCTATGAAATTTCCGCCACTCCTTCGAGAACTGTCAGCTCCGTCCAAAGAACACCCGATTTTGCATTCAGCGCCAACGTAACTTGCATATGAATAGCTGCCATCAGAAGTCGTTTCTCAATAACGCGAGAACTGAGAAAGAAGCGCCACTTTGTAGCAGCGCCAAGGGAAGCAAATCGTATGCTATTCGCATCCTACCATCTATGCGTATATGAGAGGTTTAAAGGTGCGGCCACCTTGAAAAAAAAAATGGTTAGCGCGCTTTCGTAATGCCAATGCCGCACTGCGACACTCCATGTAAATGCAAAATCATTTTGAACACTCAGCGTCAGCAATATGATAAACAACACTAATAATAAAATTGCGGCTTTTTTCAGTTCGAGCAGATCAGTATTACATTCGCCCGTAGGGCGTTCTATTTACCATATTGATGACGCGGGACGCTTTCAACAGCAGCATACTAAAACGTTTACAGTTCTTACACTCGCCGAAGGGATCGGACATAGCCCGCAGTATAACCGACACCAGTACGAATATGGCTGCTTGTATGCGTTTGCTCGACTTTAGCCACGATTCTTGCCCAACTGCATTTCAAGCTCGAACGACGCCTGTGCTGCATTTGCACTTTCGCAACTAAATACGGTCGTGGCCCCATCGCTTTACGCCAGAATGAGCAGGCGGCACTATCTTCGTCATCGGCATTGGCACATGCCCTTGTCCAACCCCCCCCCCCCCCCCCCCTTGACACCCTCGTCCTTCTACTCTATAGTGGGCGCCTACGCATCTGCCCGCGTCCTTCAATGATACGCCAACGAAACTCACGATATTTTGACTTGGCCATGATTACGTCAACTGCAGCGCGTTTTGTCGCATGTCGTATCGCTTGCTCTGAGTAACGTTAACAGTCAGCCATCCGTCGCCAGCTTATGCTTGCCCAATAGGACTGCGTGCGTTCTTGCGGTAACGTTCAGTGAAGAGAGACGCACTGGCCTCCGGGTACACTGTGACCGGAATAGCGTTAAGCTTGACAAGCCCGTCTGCGGCTTTGCATCTCGTGGCCTATTACAACGGATTATTCCAATTTGCGTGACCAGCCTAATGAGTCCGACAGAAGAATTGTTGGCACTCCCGGAGCTATGAACCCGTCTGTGTCTGGCTTAATTTACGCCATCACATATCCCGTGGCTGATTACATGTCATTATCAACGTGCTACCAAATAATTGCATTCCCTTAGCGAGCATTCAAACTGGCTCTTTTGTGCGAAATTACCTCGAAAGGAGCATATAGAGCAAATTGTCAGAGTTCAATGTTACAGGTATATCTCTGACAATCCTTGACATTTAACAATACTTATTTCATCTGAAATCGCAGGGCAAATTTGGGGAGTTAATGAATGTTTATATTTCACAAGCAGTAGCGCTAATCGGATGAGCATCAAGAAAAGAGGATCAAACACATGTCCTGTCATCCACATTGACCTTGCTTCGGAAATATAGACTAGAGTCGCGCTAACAAGGCTCATATAGTGCATCGCTGATAAATTTGAGTTGCTCCTGCATTTTGTCGTTGTCTTGATCCGTAAACTAAGACGGCGAGATACGGAATTCTATGGTGAAAATATATGGAGTTATACTTTTTTGAGCGTTTGTTTGCGCACCTAGGAGAGGACGAATTATGTTTGCATAGAATACTTCACTGACTTGAGCTCCAACCTTTCTTCTACAAATGCCCAGTTGTTGTCAAATTGCTTTGTTTGGAGGCTAGTCTCGAAAATTGTTCTTTACGTTGAATACAGTTTCCACTATATTGCACGTTTGGTGAACGCTTCCGCACTCACTAGCTTCAGCTCAGTAAGCTGTCATTTAAGAGGAAGATTCAGCTCTACCCGAACTCTGACGCCACCTATTCAAATACATGCAGAACGCAGAAATGCTTTTCTAAGATACCCTTTGAGTCGATTTTATTGGACTTTGCAGCATTTGAGGGTAACGGTTAAATTCTAGTGATTGCTTAAGGCGGAACCTTGATTTACATCCTGAGTTCGTTTACGAAAAATGTCAGAAATTCGGAAGTTTGAAAAAAGAATAGAAGCACAAAGCTTACAAACCTGCAACTCTGCACCGTGAAAAGATATTGCAGGTCCACCCATATATTATTCATTAAATATATATATATATATATATATATATATATATATATATATATATATATATATATATATATATATATATATATATATATATATATATATATATATATATATATATATATATATATATATATTACAAATATTTAAAAATTTTATTTATATATTACGTAAATTTGTTGCAACGTTTATATGGGCTTGTCAAAAGCGCTGTTCACACATTCGTTGCCTTCGAGCGCAATGTCTAATGCAGCAAATTTCTCTGCTTTTGATGTGCTATAAGATGGAATTCACCGAATTGCGATATAACTTTCATTTGTCCATTACAAAGATTACAAAATTAGAAAATTTGAGATGTTGAGTAATTTTTGTGAAAAATTTGATGGCCCAAAACACAAATTAGCTACAAGCAGCCACCAGATTTCAACGTTTTCTTTCATATGCAACAAACGGCATCAAATTTGGTGAAGGGGTTGCCGGGAAAAGGGATTTCTCCTTTCTCACATACTTTGGAGCTCCCGAGCTAAAGCTTCCTTTTAACAGGGAAGACCTGTAGAACCATCGCAGAGCGTAACAGATACTGCTTCAATATAGCACTAGGACGACGAGATACGAAAACAGCATGGGCCCAGACAAACACTCAGCTCACTAAACTATGACATCAAAAAAAGCAAGGGTCACTAAACTATTACACTTACAAAAAAAAGTGCAGTACATACCACATTAGGTAAAAAGTAATTGGAACGTATTCACAAAGCCTCCTGTGGTTGGAGCATTTCCCCATTGCTAATTTCATGTACGTAATGAAGGTTACATTATCGTCATGTAATTGTCCTAAAATATATACATTACGGAATCGCTGACTGTTATCAATTGCTTGGATTGCCAAAGTACCACTGATTTGTAGTCCAATATTTTACTAGCTGTTGGTCAAACTAGATATACTAAAACCAAGTAAATATGTTTTTGATTCAATTTATACGTATAATGCACTCGGCTCTTTCAAAAACCAGCAATGCGCTTATTTAAGGGCAGAGTGACCAGATTATTTTAAATGTTTGGAAGTGGCGAAATACTTTCACATGTTTATTTCGCCAGCTGGCTTCGTTTCTACGGCCAAACTGCTGCTCAAAAAAAAAACAGCTAGAGCAATTTACATTTATTTGACAATCGATAATTTCTACGCGTCCTAATTAGGAACCTAAATATTTGATCTTCAATGGAATTGATCCTGCACGAGTGCTATGCAGGCGCGGAGAATTCGTTGTATATAAAGTGGCATACAATACAGTGGCTTTGTACGATTCCTCTTTATTTTTCGCGTCTACATGATTGATTTGAACGTGTTCCTCGTAAACTTTCACAGCTCTTCTGCGTTCCTATCAAAGCTGCCTCCTGACTTTTTCGCCATTTGATGTGCTACGCGGCCTGCTTAGACTCAATCCACATGAAGTTCTTTCCATCAATGAAAGTGTCCCATCCTTTCTCGTGCCACCGTCGGACCCACCGGCTCACGCGTTAGCGATTCCATATTTTTTTTTATTTTTTTTGTCGTGCGTGTGCTTTTTTATATTGCTGTGCTCTTATGCGTCACTTCGCCCTCCCCCTCTATCAAACATGGCAGAATTATTGTCTCTTGCTTCCCTTTCTTCACTTCTTTTTCTCTTCTGGTTAAATTTCCTGTTACGTTATTACGTTATGGACGAACAGCAGAGCCTATGGTGAACGGGCGATTAGCTGGCTCCTAAAGCAGCCATATGTGACTGATCGGATCACCGGATAAACACATTAAAATAAATTTGGCCTCTCAGTAAATCTCCAGCGCCACTAACAGTGCATTCTAGCGTGTGTTAGTTGTCTCGAATCCGTATTCCATGTCAGTCTGTAAGATTGCGCGGCAAAGAACAACTGCGACCGAGTGTGCAGCAGCCAGCAAACGTAGCCTCATTGCTAAGAATCGAAAGTCGTTTACTTTATAGCACCACAAGGCGGCATCGACAGCTTTTGCAAGTTATTGCGCCCGGGAATAGTTGGTATGCGATTCCTAAGCTCCACTTTCTTACACCTCGGTGTTCACGACTGTCTCTACTTCTTTTTTAACAGCGGAGCTGTTCTAGGTCGAGCCTTCGCTGTCCGTTGTCCGGTGTCACACAGGGGGGGCAGACAGCAGAGCGCGCGCCGGGCAGGGGGGGGGGGTGGTAAGATGAAAGAGAGGGGTAAATGAGTAAGTGTTTCGCCTGCACTCGTCTTTTCGCCCAATAGATTCTGCTTGGCGGTAGCGGCAGCGACGTCGCGCAAATCCCGAGCTTATAGAAAGAGAAGCGCAAGGAACGCGCCAGTGGAGGGAAGGCGCTACCGCCGAGGAGGCACGCCAACAAACCGACGCAAGCCAACCTCCACTTTCGAAAGAAAGCAACCTAGGCCAAGCGCCAGCAGAGGTAAGCTAACCCCCAATTTCGAGAGTAGGAGGCCAAGCAAAGATGTCGACGCAGAGAGATTCTTCCCGAGTAGGGTGCCGATGGACGGTTCAAGAGAGAATTCCTCGACCGTGAGTGCGGCCACAGCTGCAAGGTGTGTGATATACTGTGGTTTGATCACAACCTCACGCAAGTGAAAAGTGTGCGAAATCCGAAACCGATGCTCGGGTCTAGCAAAACGGCAACAAGATGAAAGATTTTCATAAATCGTGCTAAACGCGAGTTCGAACTTTAGAAAATTACCACCACTTTCGCCGTTTTGCGAGCTTTCACTGCGTTGAACTGGCTTTACTTTTTCCCTTTTCATTTTCATGGCGGCATGTAATATGAGGCGCACTCAGCAAGGGCCACATTGTCCCAGATAAGCGTGTTGTCATCTTATACTACTACCTTTCGCATTTCCAATAAGCGAAGTATAATTTTTGTTAGTTCGTAGTGTTGAGCATTCCATAACATTTGATGTCGACCCATTCAACTTTACTCTTTCACTTTACGGGGCGCATAACAGCCTACTTTTGATTTGCGTCAGCAAGAGCAGACTATCGATGTTCCAAAGCTCAAGTTAAATTATGGAGTTCACCGCGCCATAGTTATATTGGGGGATGCCATGTGTTTAGGAAGGAAAAATTAGACATCCACCCAATCGTAGCAATTGCTACAAAGGAAACCCATACGTGTTCCTCGAAATAAAAGCCTCGGAGTTGAAGAAAAATTTGTCTTGGTCCGGGATTCGAACTCGGGACCACCGCCATCACCCTGCCACGTACTAGCCGCCTTGTTAGCTCAGATGGTAAAGCGACTGCCCCGGAAAGGTGGTTCTAACAATATTGATCTGCTATTTTTGCCACTTTATGTATAGTTTATCCCCACACGTACATACGGAACAATTCGTCTTATTCTTTTTCTTCTTTTTAATATTGATACACGTGATACACAGGGCCCTACCGCGTGCTGCGCTAGGTGACGCCTGTGACTTACGAAATTGCTCCTGTGGGTTCAACCTCGTCCTCTCCTCTGGCATCTAGTGATATCGTGCATGTCAGTAGGCTCAAGGCCTACTACACTGCTTCCGAGTCCGATCTTTAGTGGCCCCGGGACGGCGCTTTTGCAGCCCGGGGTAGCGCTACGGAACAATATGTGCGATCACGAAAAGGCGAGCAGTGTGAAGACGACGACGACGATTAGAAGCTAGCGCGGGCTGCTGCCTCTTGGCCAAGCGCAGCGTATTTTCATGTAAATATACTCGTACATAGCTTTTCGTCTGCGTCTTCCTACGTAACAATATGAAAGAGTTTGGAGGAAGAAAGCTAATTAAATTAGGAAAAGCCAGGAGCAAGAAAGCATGCACAATTGTTCAATTTGCCATTTTCTACAAATCACGGTTTTGATCGTGACGGAAAAGAAATCCGAAATTTGGAAGAACTGAAAACAAGAAATTCTAACCTTCGTACACTCTGTCACAATCATCCTATGCAACCCCTCTAGCGCGACAGTCGTGGTTTAAGCCCAACGAAAATGCGAAGTGATCTGGGTTGAGTTCTGAGGAGCACATGCTAAGTAGGGTCTGCAGCTTGATTACAAACAACGGTTATGCCATTGCTTCTTAGAGTGCACACAATCAATCCCAAATGCGCTTTGAAAGAGGCCTCATATGTCCGAGGATACATATATTCATGAACTTCGTCTATAAAAGAGTGAGTGAATGGTACGGGCAGGCCACTGCATACAACTTGTTTCAGCAAAGCCACAATTGTTCAGAATCCATATACCAATCAACTATAGAAAAGAATGTTATGGATGTGTAAACTGAGTTCACTGATTCAACTACTTATTACCGCTGAAGCTGTGACACGACGTTTCGTCGGGCAATCCCTTATTTTGTTCTGTTTGAGCTTTTTTTCCAGGAATCATGTTCTTTTGTTGTTGTTTTGGGTCCAGTATAGCATGCCTCCCCAACCTTTGCAGATGTCTGGTTGCACTATCGGTTGAAACGCACCATGACAAGGACAAAGGCAAGATACCAAGAAAACACGCTACGCGGAAATGTATTTGCTAGAATTGTAGTAACAACACTGATCCCATGATTCAAGAGATTTGTTTGCCCTTTTTGAGTGTGTGGAGCCCGTTAATGACGATGAGGTTGTGGGTCTGATGTGGGATATCTCACACCGTACTCTTGGGACAAAGCAACGACAACACAGTAGTGCAAACAATCACAAGGGCATTTATTGCACCTTTCATACATCAATGCCTGCTAGCCGAGTTGCTATCCACAAAACATGCCGATGGGCGCGCGACAAATCTAGAAGTCCGACTCACCGCGTCCTCGCGAGCGAATATGTTCGCCCCATGCTGGATCCCAACGCCTGGTCGTTCGCGTGTATAGTCACGCGAATCGTGGCGCGTTCGAAGGCGGCCACGCGAGGCGGTCTCGCAGATGCATCGGTCGCCGCGCGCACGCGGGAGACGTCCCCGCCGTGCGTCGACCCGCCGGGAAAGAGCCGCGCTGCACGTGCGGCACGGCCGTCCCGAACCCAAGAGAGCAAGCGCCTTCCTTTCGGCGCCCAAGTAACCTCGCGGCGCGCAACACTAGCGCCATCTCTCGCACTGCGCCTGTACCACTCGGACCGCCGCGTGCGCGGCGAAGCCGCACTACAGGAGACGCGCTATGCGGGAAAAACATCAGGGGAGGCGCTAGGGTCGCGCATCCCCACAAGGTGTAGTTGTTCCGGTTGATCGAGCCAAGCTGTATCTTATCTTTCTTCGAACAAGTGTCACGGCTCTTTTTGTGAAAGTGGCCATTTATGAACCGTTCGCGTAAAATTTTTCTTGGGGGCCTTATGTAAGTCGCTAATTTCGATAAGTGATTCCTTTCTCTTTCTTTGGAATCGTGACCTGGGCCTATATGTCTTTGCGCGCAGTTCATTAAATATAGAAGGACAATGTGCATGTTCACTATTCATAGTCAGCATAAACCATTGTTTACGAACGGCAACAATTGATGCCAGCGCCGTGCGCGTGTTAAGCGTACTGTAGGCCTCGTAGATCTAGCTAACAGTTGCATTTGCAATGGCAACACACATTGCACTTCTAAATTGCAAAAAAAAGTTACCCTTTATTTGCTTTCAAGCAATGAAAGCGAAACGAAACATTCGTCTTTTATTTTTGTTCGCAATACCTTTACGGGAAAACAAGGTTAAGTATAATGTTTTCCTCGTTTTACAGATCCAGAGTAAAATCGCCAAATCAAGTCAATATCACCGAACTATCTCAGCAATGCCATGTGCTTTGCGCTTGCAACTTGTGTCTCAAGCGAGTTTACAGAAAGCAAAAGCTCAATTGAACCGTCGCTGGCGATCAACGATAGTGGAAGCGTACACACCGAGGAAAATAACAACATCAAGCGTGGATTGGTTGTCAAAACACGCTACGAGACACCCTATTTGAACCATTACTTCTACTGAAATTACTAAAGGCTGGTGCACTCGTTAGCAGGACAAGCTTAGTAATAATAATAATATTTGGGGTTTTACGTGCCAAAACCACTTTCTGATTATGAGGCACGCCGTAGTGGAGGACTCCGGAAATTTTGACCACCTGGGGTTCTTTAACGTGCACCTAAATCTAAGCACACGGGCGTTTTCGCATTTCGCCCCCATCGAAATGCGGCCGCTGTGGCCGGGATTCGATCCCGCGACCTCGTGCTCAGCAGCCCAACACCATAGCCACTGAGCAACCACGGCGGGTCACAACCTTAGTACACCGTTTCAGTAGTTTCAAGATACTAGAAGGGTGTTTAGTCGTCAAGAGTGCTGGGAACATTTAACACTAAAACAGCAAATAAAAAGCTATGTCGATTTTCTTTTCGGCAGTTTGCGTCAAGTCGTTGTTCGAGCACTCCATATCGTCACTGTAAGCTATGGATGTGACCATGCTACTTCACGTATGTGGCGTCCCCGGCGGTGAAGGGGAGAGATCCGAGTTGTTTTCTTTGATTGTTGTCCTACCTTTCACTTTGTACCACTGACTTCATTTAAAACGTTTAGGCTCGGTACTGTTTTATAGATCATCTGCCAAGCGTCAGCGAACCACTGTGCGTCAGCCGATCGTAGTTCTTCAGGCGCATATTCTTTTTGTGTAGCATCGGTGCCGCAACCATTTCACACGTAGTAGATTTTGCACTCTTTCATGCAGTATCAAATTACAATAAACACTCACAGCCACACGCGGAACAACCTATTATCTATAAGGAACAGCATTTATTGAGGAAATAGCATGCTCTGGCCATAAAGTGGGGAGGCAATTATTTCTGCCTTCTCTGTCCTTCCTGCAGCCTCTCAGATCGTACTGCTAGCTTCGCCTCAATTGTTTCACCTTGACGCTGGTTTGTAGGTAAACTGAAGAGACATGGAATCAGCCTATGATAGCAGCTAGAGGTGCTAACGTACTTTTTAGGCGCTGTAATATTCTTTTAGATGGTATCGGGTGAACGGTTGAGCGGTAGCACATCCGACTCCCGATTCGTAGGACCACATTTGAAATCCCGGTGAAGAAATGCGTGGCTCTTTCTTTCTTGGCTTAATTTTTTTTCGATAAAGTAAACAGAACCACGTCGGGATTACTGACATCCGAAAGACTTGGGTAGGGATGTAACAAAAGGCATCGCTGTAAAAGAAAAAAAAACGCGGCGTGCATTTTAGCAGAGGACTGATGGGGTAAACGAATGCGACTCCAACACGTCACCCACTTATATGGGTGTATTACTTCATATAAACTCCCTTTTATATATGTGTAAGGGGGTGAGCTTTAGGCACAAGAAAACACACATAAGGGTACAATTTTCTTTCGTGTAGCTTTCACAACAGTTTTCACTAAAGCGGATGCCGCGGGTGCCGCCATGTTTGATGACGTTGTTTGTCAGCGTGCGTAAACGTTACTTTCGTTAAACCCACTAAATAGCCTCCCCTAAAACAGTGTATGTCAACCAAAGTACCGCATAAGGTACTCAGTATGCTCAGTTAAGACAAACGTCATTTCTTTAGGATTGCAGTGTTCAGTCGGGAGGTACTTCAGAGGAACCTGAAGAACGGATGGTCGGCAAACAACAGATGTGTTTTGTACGTTGCAGCAGGACCAAACGTCACATTCATATGTTCTGAATGATGATCCTCTAAATCCATCAGACAGGAAAGCGGAAGTAGACCGCCAGGTCCCTGGAAGCATTCTCTGCACGCCGTTTTGCATGGAACGCTCGTCATAATGGCTTGCACAAGGCGTTCTGCTTTTTTCTCCAGCCTCGACTTAGCCAGAGAAGAAAGATATCAACATTGCGCAAAGGCTGAAAAAAAATATCCGCATTTATGCCAGACAATGAATTCTACTAAGCGCAGGAAAAGTGCGCCCCCGTCTGTTTGCGTCTCTCATTTTCTTCGTCCTGCTGTTGAGTGCAGTACAAACACATGTCTGCGGTACTACCTGCACTGGCTAAATTATTTGCACCTCGAAAATGGTAAAACATCTTTTTTGGCGCCACTCAGTGCACACTCATGCAAATTGACAGGATAACCTCTTCTATATCAAAGCTGTGATGGACGTGCAACGTGTTTTCTGTGTAGTTGTCACTTGTAATACAGATATCGAAATTTAAAGCGGCATGAGGTGCCAGAACGCCTACCACACATTTTAACAGCGGTTTGGTAGCTTCCTTGCAATATTGCTGTCATTTCGTTGTCTTGAATACTCATGTTCCAAATTTACTGTTCTTTTAAACCCATAAGTAACTGTCGCTTTTCTTGCTGCTTTACCTGCGAGGTACTTGAAAATTTGAGTTCTTGTGACAAGAGCCGCCAATCACTTAGCATGCAAGCGGGTGTCCTTATGACAAAACAGACACTTCTTGTCCAGATTCCTCGCTTATTGAAATTGAGCGCTCGTTCACCATATGCAAGAAAAAAAATGTATTTATCATTTATGTCAGGCCATTTAAGACCGATGCTTTTATTTTGCGCAATCGGCCATTTCTAATTTCATGAGAGTACTGGAACCTCCTGGCCCGAGTTTCTGCCTCTGTGAAAATAAAAAACGCTGTTGCAGTTTCAAAGTTCTTAAATTGTTAAACGTATATAGCTACGCTACTCAGGATTTGATGATTCCTTCTTAGGTAAAACAACAAAATTTCTTAAAAACAACAATAACAACAACAAACCTAGAAAGAGCCTCAAATCACGACGATATCTTCAGAAAAGTCAAAAAGTGGTTCCTTTCGAACATCGAAAACATTCACTGATAATTATCAGCTGATCGTTCTTGATAGCGTCCGTATGTATCAAGTTCCCCCAAAATTTTATTCGCTCTTTTGTCCTTCTCTCGCAACATAATCTCAGCTCCGTTTAGTTCTTCTACCTGTAGCAAATATTCACAAACGCGCAGCAAGACATATTGCCTAATAACACTTCTGAATTAAAGGTCACATCTCTGGGAAGACGCATAGCCGCTGACACTTGCGATCGTTAATATCTCACATCTAGTTACCTTCCCCAATTACAAGACCCAAACTATCAGTTCGCTTTCCTCTACGATGATTACCTTCTGATGTCGTAAGTGAAACACATAAAGGAATGAAAAATTGCAAAAAGACAAGTAATGTTGATGCCAGCGATGTATGTGCTCTACCATTTCTAACGGAATCAATGGCTCAACGTTTGAAACAGAGAGAGAGAGGGAGGGGTTTGTGGAATCAATGGCGCTGATAACGGCGGAATAGTTAATAAGTAGACAAGGTTCCACAGAAACACGAACTGTGAAAGAAAGAAACACATTAGTAGTATTGAACGCGAGTGTTTCAAAAAAAGGGTTGCAAAACCAGGACACGCACCATCTTTTTCAGTCTATGGCTAGTACCAGCTGCCGCTGATAGTGGGTGTATGTGCTCATGTTATAGCTTGACGCTAATGTGAGTTCGACCCCATTTAGCTTGGTGACACCTCGACTTCCTCGTAGTTGCAGCTGTTTGATGTCGCAAGAAACTTCTTAGCTCAGTGCCTCCTTCCTGGCCTGCTCCGCCACACACCCATTCTCGGAACCCATCAAGTGCAGGGCATATAGGTGCCTCGTCACGAGGTATAAATGCACTTATAGACGATATTCTTTATGTAGAGATTTGGCACGTTTCTTGCTTTATGTTCATGAGTCGTGTACAAAATCTGCTTTTCAAGACAGTTTTTTTTACATTCCAGCAGGAAACAATAAGGAAAACTTCTATGAAGTATGCGGAGCTGTTTCATCATGATGCAACTCCTAAACCATGCATTGTGAGTACGTTAAAGAACCCCAGGTTCTCAAGGTTACTTTGGCATACCCCACTACGGGCTGCCTCATATTCAGATCGTTGGTTGTGGTACATAAAGCTCTAGAATATTAACTTCACTACAGAAGCAATCCTATTTTAGAACTAGCGTTTCTCCGCCATGGTCTTTCCTAATGCAATATATCCGAGGCACTTGTGTTTCTCCTTGCCGCGTTATTTGTTATTTTTATGCTTGTCAACAATGACAGGGCGTCTGCGGTGCTGCCCCTCACGCACTCGCATTTGTGGGAGCTCCAGCGATAAATCTACTGCAATTCTTGTACTGTTGCGTATGTGATCACGCTCAGCCACTTCCGTGCACCGACGCTTGCCCCTGCAATAAAGCAGCCCATAGAACGTAGTCGCCCCTCATGACGTGTTTTGCGGTTTGTCGCATGATCCTAACTGCTACAGACACACGCTACCTTCCAACCATTGCGAGACCGAATGGCCAGCATCACATTTTACATTCAAATGACAAAGTCCTATTTACTGTGCGCCCGCATAACTCGTATCACGAAAAGGGCGTCTGTTCTTTGCGTATTTTACGTCGCAGGCCTCGCGTCATTGCTGTTAATGTGCTAGGGAAATAATTTAAGCCAAAAAAGAGCTCACAATAAACGCGCTCATGAAAAAGTTTGATCAGACAAAATTGTCCCGTTTCCTGTTTTTTTTTCAGCTATCCCTTTTGTATGTACAGGGCTTCTGGTAGCTCTATTATATATATATATATATATATATATATATATATATATATATATATTAAATTGTTACTGTTGCTTAAACATTTAGCTTACCGCTGCAACGCTATGCTTGCCGTTGTCGGAACACATCGTGTAAGGCAAGCCCTCTTGTTTCCAGCAGGAGAAAGACAATGCTTAATGGAAATGGCGCCATCTCGGCGACATTTTTTACTCTTCGTGACTAGCGCACCTACCACAAGGGACGCGCGGGGACAAATGCCATTTTACAGGAATACCTGCATATTTACTTGCATTTTGTCATACACGATGACTATTGAAGTCGCCCTACACTCACAGTGCTTGTTGGTGGACCTGGAATCCAGCTGGACAAAGATATGCTTATTTGCAAATGAATAAAGCAGCATGTGTTACACATAGAGTGAACCAACGAAACGCGCACACACGCCCCCCCCCCCCGAAAAAAAAAAGATAATGCACTCTTGAACGCCACTATTCAATTTTTTGGATATAAGCTATAACCAAATGGAGTAATGTGTCACATTAATACAAATATATAAAAAAGCTCGTACTACCACGAGCAAACACAAAATCAAAAGCGCATACGACTAAAGCCGAGGTCAAATAAGTAATTAGAAAAATCGATAAATATTAACATTACTACAAAAGATGCTGGTGCAAAATTATTCATTGACCACAGCTTCACACTTTCCTTAACGTTTTCGAGATTGTTATATTAGTTTTTATTTTTGTATTTCTTAGTAAATTTCATTGAATTTACCGCGAACAAAGTAGTTTCTCGTTTTCTTCGCGTGGTTAGTATATATTCTCAATTTATTGCATTTTGCTGTCTTTCTCATTCCCGTGTATTTTCGTACTGGCTTTCTAAAATTTGGATAGTCACGTAGTATCACCGTGTAACCAAAAATTAATTTAAAGTCAGTATTCACAAATGTTGTACTCTTCTTTAGCGCTCACGTCTTGCAGATTGCTACCACAAGCTAGGCTTTTTATAAATTTGCTTATTCTATGACTGATGGCTAATTTTTATTGCGGGAAACTTCTCTTATAAACCAATTCCGTAAGCTAAACCTGATCAAACTAAGCATTCTGAATTGTGACTGTTAACTGAAATATTCTGCCTGTGCGAAAGAGTTACAGATTCGGCTAGCGCATTCTATTGTCGTATTCAATAAGCACACACTTGAACATCTGCTCTGGGAGTGTGGGTCGCTCGGCCCTGGCATTTCCCGGAATCGGTTTTTAGAAATGATCAGATCTCCTGATCATATCCCTCAAGTCCTGGCTGTCCAGTACGCCCGTGATAGGGCTAGGAGGCTTGACCTCCCGGTCCCAACGTGGAACTAGCCAGGCAGGTGGCAACACCTTGTACAGGACCAGAATAAAGTTTATCCTCCTCCTCCTCCAGCACAAACACACACACACACACACACACATATATATATATATATATATATATATATATATATATATATGTGTGTGTGTGTGTGTGTGTGTGTGTGTGTGTGTGTGTGTGTGTGTGTGTGTGTGTGTGCTGTAACGTATGAGCAATGTATACGTATGTATAAGGAGTGCATGCCCTATATACAGACTACCTATTTTACGCTTTTAGATCGGTGCTTCGCCCCCAAGGCGAAGCACCGATTGCGATAGCGAATTAGTAGATTAGTAGATAGCTGTACGAAGTAAGGATAGTAGCTTCATCGGCCATACAAAGTTGTAAACATTCACTTACTAAATAAATTAACAATGATACCATATGTAAGCGCGACTAAACGAGGACAGCGCGGTCTACGTGCTCGCTCTATACGTCCTCGTTCAATGACGCTTATGGCTAAACCACATGAGCGCGATTTTGTGCGCGAAAGCGACAAGCGACAAATCAGGCCGTCGTTTGAACAGATCGCTCGTTCTTGTCGCGCGATCACTCGGTTCTGCAAATCTATAATTCGTCGCTCGTCGCCCGGAAGTGCTATGAGCGACTAGCCAATAGCTCGAAGCCAGAACTGGATGTACGTCACTCAAGTACTACCGATCGTGGCACGGAACGAGCAAACGATTGAATTTTTATAGTTCGGGGATAAGAACCTACTGGAAGACCTTCGCAAATATTTTACGCTTCTTTTTACAGTAAAACGCATCCATTTAAGTTAATAAAGCACGCCTCACGCTAGTTTCCGTGTCTACATAGATGCCCTCGTACCGGCAACACTGGGGAGACGTCGCTCAAAGTCATCGCACGCATGGAGTGCGACTTTTAGGCGACGAGCGAACGCGACAGCCATCTCCATCGCGCCGCTTGTCGCGCTCAAGATCGCTTGCATGGGGTTTATGCTTTACACACTCTATCATAGATTCGAACAAACTAGTCGAACAAACTAGTATATTTACTAAATTACCAAGCACGATGTCGCACGCGCACTGGTGAACACGAACACATCTCGCTCGATGAGCGCGGAAACTCGCTGTCAACATGCAGGAGTAAGGAATCGCAGCAGCAACAGCGATCGAATTGACTCTCGTATACTTCTCGCTTCAACGCTAACGAAACGACGAAAGCACAACGAACACGAAGCTACCGGCACTACGCGCACTCTGCAAACACGGCAGATCGCTTATGCCCGGCGGGCACGCACATTCGCCACGTCGCACATCGCTTTCAATATGGGGCGCTCGGGCAGCCGCGCCATAAGCAGCAGACACCGGGAAAGAAAGCCACCCCCCCCTCCCCCCACCTCACCTCACCCCCGTGCCATACGTGTGCTTCGCGTGAAAGGAGAGGGCGCGCTCCCAGCACGCCTTCCGTGCTGGGAGCGCGGAAACAAATTTCGATTTGACATATGGCACCCGCTTGCGCGTCTCTATAATAATGTGAATGACCACATTGCATATATGTCCGCACTGCATTTTTCGGATGAACACGAAAACCGCAGAATGGAGCTCTGCTTTAAGAAATGTCCCAAATTCAGCAGTGCGAACAAGTTAAACGATTGCGCGATCTGTAAATAGTAGATGCAGTTTTGAACTAAAACTAATAAGAAACAAAACTGAACATTCATGCATCAGACACGCACATGGTCGCACCTGTATTATGCATATGAATTAAGCTTTCAGTGCTTCTGGCTCCATAGGTTGAGACATTAGGCAAAAAAAATGGCTGTGGCTTAGGTAAGGTTAAACCCAGGATGCGAAGCATACTAGCCTTTATTTTAGTTGTTGAACCACTGTTTAGCCTGGTGAACTGCTGTTGCTTGGCTATATTTGGTTCGGCTAGACGAAGAAACAACTCATGCATTACTTCTTCGCCTTCAAGAGTGGAACGCGACAGCGTTCCCGTCGACCCGCCAAGGGGTGTAAGACAATGGGCTACAGGGCAGCGACTACGCGCCCCGCATTGGACGCGGTGAGCGTCGAGCAAAGCAGCGTTCGGCGCGGCAACGAAATGTGCGCCTGAGCAAGAGACGCACGCCTTAGAAACAGCGCGTTTCTAAGGCAACACCGCATTCACTAGAGGCGCTTTTGTACCGCTTTGAAGCGTTGTACTCGTGGCTCAGTGGTAGCGTCTCCGTCCCACACTCCGGAGACCCTGGTTCGATTCCCACCCAGCCCGTCTTGCAAGAGTTGAGCCAAAGCCACTTCTCCTCTGTCGTGACGTCACGGTGTCACGTGATTTCATGGTCACCGCCGCGCCTGAGGAGCTGGGTTGAGCCCTCGTAATATGCTTCGCATAAAAGAAAAAAAAACGGTCTTTGCTTATGCACGCGCACACGGCTTTACCCGTCTGGTTTCATGAAATCGTCTCTCAAGCTTTTATTCCGGCCGTAAACGTTGACCGGTTTGAAGTGTATTGCCTCACGAATGAGCAGGAACCAATTTTACATTGTTTTAGCACCTGTCATTTAATATCTGATGCGTGGCTCGCATTTCTTTTTTTTGTTGTTGTTATGCGCCCATCGGAGCGGAAAATAGAAAGAACGACAGAATAGATTGCATCCATTAGCTGTCGAATTGCCTGCTACAGAAGCCAGTCCTTATCAGTCCATTTGTCAAGACTTGAAGTCGTTATTTTAGTAAAGCGTGTATTAGTTATCGCCACTCCTTCACAAAAAAAGCTTGCGTCGAGGGGCTAGTTATTTTATGCCTTTCGTATTGAACCCTGTCATATTCGCACGCGTTTCCCTTTCCTAAAATTGCTGCCACTTTCCCAACTGTGGTTGTCAAAGCCTATGCTATATTCAGAATTACATTTCGTGTTTCGATGTCTCCAATGGTTATATTTTGTTGACGTTTCCTAAGACGTTATCACCTTTCTTATTTAAGGCAGGACAAAACATGCAGCACCTGCTTCAGGTCTTCCCATAAGAATGCGGTCCTGTTTACAAAGCGAGTAGTGATAAAATTCTACGACATTGCATACATTGCTTCCCATTGATCTGTGCGAAGTACTTTCATAATTATTATTCTTTATTACATGTTGATTTGCTGTTTTTTTTTTGCTTCAAGCTGTGGTAATGTGTTTTCGGTAGTGTTCTTTGGAGTGCGAAGAGGGCTGTAATTTTTTTCGGCTGCATCAATAAGCCCAAATTACGTTAAGTGCGTACATGGGGGATTGTGTTGACATACGCAACCAGACAAACAAGTATGTGGAATTTATGCAGGCACTGTCCATGAGCTACATAACCGCCGAGCAATACAGCCTTGATGCGAGAAAACAACTCATATTGGTCATAGTGGTTAAAGAAACCACTCCTCTTCAATTTGAAGTCCGGAATTCAAGTTATTACTCTTTCTTTATTTTATACAACCACACAAGAGCTTTAGAAGCATGATTGGAAACCTCATCACTACGTTTGCAGTTTAAGATATGTCACGGCTAATTTTCGTCAACGGTAATATATTAATAGCACATGAATACGAAACATAAACAATCTTAACATGCTCCTCCCAGTAAGGCACAGCAGACCACCAAGTATTGTTGGTTCTGCAAACAAAATTCAAGCGTAAATTCGGAACAAAGATATTTTTTTAGTCCAGTTGCATAATTGCATAACTGAATACGTGGTAACAATTATTCTAGTTGTAGTTGCTATCATGCATCCAATTCTGCATGCGAGCTTAATTTTTCAGTGTATTACTTAGTTGACGTGGGGCACGTGGTAGTAGACCTACAAATAAAAAACCCTGGTATTTTCTGGATATTCTTTAATTGGGCCCTTAATTTTCATGCCTTAAATTGTGTAATCGGTTCTGTTTGGATGGGATGCACATTTATCAGATCGTCAATGCCATTTTATGTGTCTTTAGTGCGGGAGCTCCTGCCTATTTGTATATCCAAATAAAAACCTGAATGAAATATAAATAAACAATTTACATTCAGCTAGGGATGAGCCACTGCGCTCACTGCATAGATACGAATGCACGAATTCATAGCTGTCATGGTAATAGATATAAGCGGTTCTTTGTGTTGTACATATGTCCTCTGAAGTTCTGTGCAGTTCATTACAGCACAGTCATAATTAGGTTGCCTGAGAAGTTGCTTCGTATTAATCCTCGTGTCTGAGCGGGCTGCAAATTGTACAGTAAAATTGATTTTTTCTCAGTCTTTCTTTTATGTTTACGTGGAGAACAATTGTCCGCCTGCCACATAGGTCTCATCCTTATAGAATATGTACTGCTCTTTTGGACTCCTGTGGGCGCTTCTGCAGTGCGCACTGCTGTAAGTACTTTCTGCTGTTCGTCACAAAGATAGCAGTTATTATACGTCAGGAACCACTGCTTTAGCGAAGAAATCTCGGAGGAACACAGCTAATATTCGTGGAGCGTGCGTTGTCATCTCAGAAGTCGCTGATTTCCCAGCAGACATTTTGTCATGTTAAGTGCCCGCTCACGCGGTGTCGGGGCTCATTCTACGCACGAAACCATTATTGAGTGTTTCGTGCTGTTTCCCTTGAGCTGCGTATTTCATGTCGTGGGCATGTTTCATACGGTCCATAATTGTTTTTACCTTTGTCCCTGGAACTTTGTCAGTCTTCATTACCCGTCTTTCCTGCTTAACCATATAGAAGGCTTCGTTATTCTGAGTACCTTCTGCGCCTAATTTTCTTTCTCCACTCCTTACCTCTCCCTTCACTCAACGGACTTCCGGTCCCTGAAGGATGTAAGATATATATATAGCGCACGGATGCCGGCCCGGAACTGTCCGTCCTATCTCCCACTCACATCTAAGGAGAGCCTCGCGAAGCCGGTGCGAAAGCACTGCGCACACCTCTCGCTTGTCATTAATAATGGCACGCCTTCATAAATCTTTCGCATACAGAACTTGAGCAAGTGGCTGGGTACGCAATAAATATACATTAGTTATTTCTCTGATGCGGGAACGAGAATGGTTAGGACATTTGTGTTACTTGTCCGTCCCTAATTTTACGGCTTCAAATGGCTCTCTGAATCTCATGAAAGAATACATCGGAAATTGTGCGCTTAGTCACAGAAAGATCGTACGTACTTCAGATGGTGGTAAAGGCGTTCAAGTTATGCCTGTCATCAGCAACATCTCTGTTAAACAGTAAGCTTATGTATTCGCTAAATTTTAAGTGGGCCTTTTAGGACGAGAAGCTAGTAAGAGTGACAAATGCCAATAAAAAAGTGAAGCATCCAAGTGATATTCTTCGAAAAGTTAACATAGTATATGAAGATACTCATGAGAAAAAGTGCAAGAACACAACAGAAAGAAACTATGTCTTATGTAACGAGCTGGCTAATTCCCTTGTGCAAAAGGAAAAATATTGTTTTAGGTACTGCCAAAGTCGTAGGGCTGACTCACTTGTCTCCCTCTGCATTAATTTTTGCCACATTAGTACCTCGCGTTGATCTTCGATGACATAATGCCCTTTGCATAGTCTGTATAGTGTTCGGGCTCGCGATAACATGCTTGTATCAAGCCTAAGACTATCCGCTATAACAGAAGAAAATGTGTTTAAGCCTAGGCCAAACTGCGAGAACTCTAACCTTTGGTACGACGTCCTAAACAACCGTCCAAATTTAGATAAAATTCGGCACCAAAATATTTTGAATAAAAAATCTGCACAACCGTTCTATTTGGCCAGCTTCACACCAGCGCCGAAGTGGCCCTCTTCTCGAAAGCACTATCAAAAAGATATCGTTAGTTAACATAATCGGGCATTTGGCCGGTGAATTTGTGATTGAATAACTTCCGCAAGGGCCCCTAACGAGCATTCCCAATCGCAATTCTTTGTGAAAAAAAAGAAAGACACAAAATAATCAATCGATGCATTCAAAGGAACAACTTTAAGGCGATCACTTCTTCTGGCGGGCCGAGAAGAAGGGTCAGTGAAACAATCGGTGCATTGATGTAGCTTTTCCCATGAGACACTTGCGTAGCAGAGCGACACGGTCACAAGTACAGTTTACCGATTCTTTAACCGTACCACGCGAGCGTTAATTGGCCGGCCGCTCAGCGCTTTCAAACGGCGCGAAGAGAAGAAATAAGCAAGAGTAGCGCATGCGCACAAAGTTCACTGGAAGCGCAACTGTCGTCTGCTAGGCTCTTTCCAGCTGCGCAACACAGCCCCTCGCACGATTAGCTCGATGCAACAAGATCCCCGGCTCATCAGAGATAAGGGCTCCCTGTGAACTTTCGGCGTAGCGCTAATCTTGCTGATCTCATCACTCCACGTGGTTTAGGCGGCGCTGACCTGCCATCCAGTCGACGCTCTCATGGCGTTATTAAAAAGTCGACGCACTGTACGTCTATATGCCAGAGGTTTTAGCAGCGCCTTATTAGCATGAGATGCTTGTGAGGAATAATTGTCCTAACCGTTGTATATAAATTTAGTGGCTTTTTTTTCTGAATAGAATCGAGCATGTCGTAATAATTTCAATGGTGTGGTGACCACACATTCGACGTGAACTCAAGTAGAAATCTTATTAGTGATCAGTGTGCCGTTAATTTACATTCCTTGTTTGCATCTCGTAAGGTTTTTTGAGATAACCCAATTTCCTCAAAGCCCTATTGGTTATGCAATAATGTTAGCATGTCATAAAAGATCAGGGGAGAAAGCAGCATCAATATATTTGAACGTATATGGACGCATGCAAACTTCTGCGCTTCATTAAAATGTGTAAATTGTAATCGTTATCCTTACTTCAAAATTACATCGCAACTGTTTCCTTAAAATTGAGCGACATTGGCCGTGTTCAGCTGTGTTCACAAAAACGGGCGAACTCTTCATTCAAATATAGCTAATTGATCATGAGTACTGCTCGAAGTAGAATAAAGGACGCATGCCATCAGCATATTGTCTTATTTTTGCAGAAGTGCCCGCAATTACTTCAATAACATCATTTATGCAGAAAATAAACACAAGTGGACCCTGGACAGACCGTTGCGGTCGTTCTGGCTGTGGTCTGTGGTTACAGCGCTCATGACAAGACGTATATATGACGGATCGGCTTATATGTATAGCCAGCTATATCACATTTACAGGTGTGCTGTTAACGGCCCTCTTCTCTATACAATCAAACTGAAGCTATCTAAATAGCTTCAATCTCACAAATGTATGTTTAGAGCATCATTCCATTAATAAAGATAACAACTTCTATGAACAAACACTTATGGTTTCTATCCATGCGGATATATTTCCTTGACTATGGTGGCGAACACATACTGTGGCGCCATCTTCTGGGAGCGCCCCTCTGACGTAGTGTGAGGGATAACACTGCACGTCCTCGTATGTGAGCGGCTGGCGTCCAAACGGCGCACCGTGCGCTAGCCCTCCTGGACAGTTCGGTAAGTGTCATGACAGCAAGGCAAGTTGCTGACTGCGATCCCGGAACACTATACACAACCTATCTTCACAAAATACAGTGCACGACCACTGGTTGAGGTCGTCGCAATACAGTGCGTCGAGTCGGGTTTTTTCGTGAAAGAGGCAAGAAAAAAAAGCATGGGCATGAAACAAGATTACCGCGAAGCGCTGTTTATATTGATAATGTCATTAATGTAAATATTAAAAAGAAAGGGGCCCATCGTGCTACCTTGTGGCAAACCAGGAGATACAGCCAGCAGAAAAGAGAGACCTTGATTTATGTACACTGTCTGGACACGGTACTGAAGAAGCCAATGAAAATGAAATGAAGAAGAATAAAATTAGAACCATTTTGCGCTATAAAATGCATTACGAAAATTTTATAAAGGTGCTGCGTGGTTTCGTACATGCGGAACAGCTAAAGATGACTTGAAGTGGCGTGCATTTCATACAGGCAGTGGGGAAGAGGAGTGGCGCTGAATGAATAAGGTTGTACAGCCTGCCCAGCGTATATCTCATCAATTTCGTTATACATTTTAGCCCTCAGTATTGCGCCATATTGGCACAACTGAATCGATTAATGGGCCAACGCCGTGCGTGTGACGTTATAAATATATCCAGGGAAAACACGGGGAAGGCGGGAGATGGAAATTCAAGACGATGAGTAAAACGAGAACAAGGTGAAAGCAGGAGCCAACGTTTCGACAAGTCGACTTGTCTTCTTCAAGGCGACATATGCTTTCCTCGCCACAGTAAATATAGGTGGGATTCTTCTAAGAACAAGGTGAACGCAGGAGCCAACGTTTCGACCAGTGGACTTGTCTTCTTCAAGGCGACATATGCTTTCACATGTACCACGTCAGCTTACCGGGAAGATCGTGCGGCAGACCGATAAACGACCTGCTTGCTTTCATGAAACTTCTTCATCACATATATCCAAGGGCAACCACAATGTTCACTCTGATTTTCACTCAGGCTACGCTATAATCTGCAGGGCCACGTCACACAATATCAGCCTTTTGTCGCCGCAGAAGGCAAGCCAAGCTTGTATAGTTTTGTATTTAGTCAACCTCAGCGGCCAAATGGTGGTCGTAATTATAGGTTCTGGAATAATCCAAACCTCTGAAATTGCATTCGTGGCAACGATCTTCCGATGCATCTTGTGCAGATCGAGACCAAACATTTTTATACACTATCGTTCGGCGCATGAATATCGGTGGCCGTTTTACACTTGCTTTATGGCGCCTGTGCAGCAACCGCGAATAAGCCCGAATAATTGAGCTTATTCAAAGTATTGGTCGACCACTCAGATCGGAATGCCAGTGGACATATTGACTACCTTTATTCGGTTCAAAAATATCTTACACCCTTTTCTCGGCAAGCAATTGGAAATATCTAAACATCTATATACTGCTCCGAAAAGGACAATTCATGTTTCAAACCTGCTCCGATGTCCGAAATTCGCTGGTCCCTTAGCTGCTTCAAAACTTCCTTCAGCGCTTCAGTCCCTACAATTATCGAGACACTTGCGCCACAATCACTGCGTTTGGGACGTTCTGCACGAGGCAGGTTGTCCCCGCCAGCCAATGTATGGCGAAATGAAAACACGCATAGAACAGCACTCAAAGTGCGCAATAAGCAGTATCGTAATAGCTGGTGAACTTTTTACATCGTGTCAGCTTGCTCTTTGAGAAGCCGTGTTAGGCTGCTCTGCCTACGAAATTGGCCCATATTTTTCCTTCAATGAATGGCTAATAAGTAGGCAAATAAATAAAATAAACAAATAAGCGCTTTGTGCGACCTAACGCCAAAATGAAAACGTAATCGTTCGACGTTACGTGGTTGCCTGTTGCGGCTGGCTAGCCTTTAAATTACTTGATGTCGTATTAGCGATGGGCATCGCACGTTTAGCGCATGCCCTGTCGTCTTTCATGTCCCTGTCAATACATCGCTATGACTTCAATTGAGGCATCGCGTTTTTTTTTTTTGAGTCTAAGACATATAAAAGTTCATGCTCGGTGTATAGCTACATTGCGACTGTTAAGCTCTTTTCACGAGTGATTAAGATTGAGAAAACATTTGAAAATAATCTGCGAAGTTAGTGTGAGAAGCAATGTAGGTTAAACAAAGCGGCATATTGTGTCCCCGCTGTTAAGATTGGCTCCAACAGCAAGTATTGTTGCCATGAGAAATTTCCTGACGTAAGGAAGCTTATTGCAAGAATGTTTGGAATATCCATCGCGTGGCCACCACAGCGCCGATATCGGTTTGTGAGTCTCGTCTACTACACCGCTAGCTACGTTTTGCGGTGTGGAAACCCCAGAATGCGAAAAGTACGGGTGATAATATGGGGTCCTCTTCAAGAACAGTTGTTAAAACTTGGTGAAGCCAAGTTAGTCTACGCGGTACCTAACCGTCTCCCGAGGAAAAATCTTTCTACAGCCAGAATAATGCTCAATTTTGTTTGCCTGAGTTGAGACTTTGTATGTGCCCCGGGTGTCTGTCATAAACTCGAGGCTGATAACAATGCTTTTGCGTGGACGCTGTAATGATGTTTTGTTGTTGTCGTTGTGTGTCGCAAAGCCAGTGTCAAGCAGGCACCATTTATTATTTCATTTGCTAATCTGTTATGTTTGCATCAAGTATGATGTGTTACACGTGCTTTACCTTATAGTGTACTTTACGTTCATACCACAGTTGTAAGCGTGTCTACGGGTGAATATATTTCCCTGTCAACCTAAATTCCCCGACGGTTACGATCCGGCGTACTGCAAAATTCGAGCGCCGTGCCATACGCGCTTTGATTCCCCGAAATATTGAGGCCAACAATTTTTAAGGCACACGTAACAGTGTCGGCGATCGTCAACATTTTTATCTGTGAGTCAAGCGCGTTGGCTTCCATACACGAATCGTTGAAGGCTCCGGTGTAATCGCTGGTGCCTGGGTGACTTCCAGAGAGTACTACACAATTCGCGTCGCGCCTACGATCAGATTACGAAAATCGGATAGAAATATCGATAACAATGGAGAAACGACGCTTCTCACCCATGCAGCTGTGCCGTGCGTCGGGAGAGAGCATTTGACCTTCCTTAGCCGGTGAAATCAGTAAGCGAAGAAATATAAAGAAGTCATTGATGAATTGAAAATTGAAGTGAACTGGCACCTTCCTGTAGCGGTTGACGCCGCAGACACTACGCCTGCACGGCACTACGCTTTTCCTCTCGGGCTTTCGCCATACCCTGCTCCCCCGTTTATCTTGATTTATTCAAGCAACTCCTCCATTCCGAAGGTGAGTATTGCGTGAGGGTGGTTACAGTAAGATTAAAAAATTAAAAGAAACAAGGCAATTTCTCCATAATGGCACGCATTAGTTACGCTAGAAGTCGAGGAAGAAGAAGTGCGTGGTAGCTGCTGCAAAAACGAACTGTAAACGGCCGTTCGCTTAGAACTGACTGACTGGCGTTTCCTCTCGTGACAAACTGGTGGAAGTGCTGGGTACGCATCCATCGTATGCTTACGGGTCCTGAACCAGAAGCTACCGAGGCCAGTACCTCGGGGAAGGCAGAAATCTATCGAAGCAGCCGTCGCCTCCAAGGTCTTCCATCGCAATACAGTCCACTGGCAAGCTCCATGAGGAAGATGTCAACAACTACCACAAGCCAAACCGAGGGCATCCCAAATGCTGCCGTACCATTCATTCTCAACGCGCCTCGCACGCCTAACCCGTTCCATGGCGACGCCTTTGAGGACGTTGAAGACTGGTTGGACCATTTCGACCGGTCGCCGCCTTTAACGACTGGGATGATCGCTGTAAGTTGAAGAACGTCTACTTTTCCCTTTTAGACGCGGCGAGAGTATGGTACGAGAACCACGAAGCCTCATTTACCAGCTGGCAGGAGTTTTACCGACTGCTTTGCGAAGCCTTCAGCACTCCCGGAAGGAAAGAAAGAGCCGAACAGGCACTATCTTCGAGGTTCCAAATGCCAAACGAAACCGCCGCCATGTTCGTCGAAGATGAGGCGCGATTGTTCCGTCGGGCCGATCCACTAATGACAGAAGACGAGAAGGTGCGTCTGTTAATTCGAAGCGTAAAGGAACAGCTTATCGCGGGCCTCGTGCGCAATCCTCCTACAACAGTCTCTCAGTTCGTTCGTGAGGCAACAGTCATGGAACGTATGCTTCGGCAGCGGCTCTCGCAGTATGAACGCCAGACCACCATGACTGCTGCATGCTCTCTCGTACCTGCAAATGATGACAGTGAGACCCTTAACGAGCTAATACGACAAATTGTTCGAGAAGAACTGCAGAAGTCATATGCATCGGCTCCGGCGCCTCCCAGTGCCGCGGTTCCTACGGATGTCATTCGGGAAGAAATCGGCAAAGTGGTTCATCCCTCGCCACCAACACGACCCGAACCTGCCACGTTCTCATACGCGGATGCTCTTCGGGCTTGCGCGCCATCGACGGGCCGTTTTTCGCAGCCGCCTGCTGGGATTTCTCGACGCTCCCCAAGTCCGATCCACCGCACGAATCCGCAAGCACCCTTTCATCCTGGTCCGCGCAAATCTAGAGTATGGCGAGCCCCCGACAACAGTCCGTTGTGCTATCACTGCGGGGAGGCTGGTCACATGTATCGCGACTGCCAGTACCGACGGACTGGTCTGCGGGGATACCATCCGGACACCCGCTGCCCGCGCTATGGCGAACGCCCGCACGAAATTGAGCAATACTTAGAAAGTAAGCGGCTTCCTTCGGCCCCACAGCGAAGACAGTCACGGTCGCCTTCACCTCGTCGGTACGCGTCATCAAACCGTGCTCGACCTGCCTTTGATTCCGCTGGGGTCAATGGTGGAAGCCCGCGCCGGAGAAACTGAAAACGGCGACCTCCGGGAGTGAGGCTGCTGTCATGCGGACCGTCAGATACCCTCCATCGACGCCATCCCCTCGCGACGTACCGCTGACGCCTTCATTCGAAACTGCAAAAAGAACTCCTGCTGCTATTACTGCTTCCATCGACGGTTATCCGGTAAATGCACTTGCCGATACGGGAGATGACTACTCGGTTATGACTGCCTCACTGGCCACCCGGCTACGCAAGGTGCTGACAGCGTGGGACGGCCCACATCTGATTACGGCCGGAGGACACCTCGTGTCCCCCATTGGACGATGCGCCACCAGACTTGCAATTTCTACTTCGACTTTCGTAGCGTCTTTCCTTGTGCTGCCCAAGTGTTCTCGGCTAGTCATACTGGGCATGGATTTTCTCCAGGAATATGGGGCGATCATTAACCTTAGTGACTTGTTCGTGACTTTTTCTAACTATGTTTCTTCGGATTCGAGTGTGGAGGATGAACATCACCGCACGGCTTTACGCGTGGTCGATGACTGCGTGACGTTACCGCCTCGAAGTAGCATTTTCGTCCTCGTTGAATGCCCCCAAGACCACCAAGGAATAGGTATCGCCGAAGGTAACCTCACCATATTGCTGGATCGTGAAGTCGGCGTCACACGAGGTCTCGTAGAGCTCCAACATAGGCAAACCACGATTCTAGTTACTTCAGTGGCGAATACAAGCACTGTGCGAGGCATACCACCATGGCCTACTTTGAAACGGTGGCCGAGTCCAACGCCTGTGCTTCGGTAACGACAATCTCGATTCCGGAACCCAGCGATATGGACTTGACCAGTCACATCAACGTCAACCCACAGCTAGACCGAAACGAGAAGGAGAGGCTCCTCGTCTGCTATCGTCATTTAGCGACTGTTGCGCCACCACGTCGAAGTTCAAACAGACTCCTTTAATCAAAAAAAGAATCATCACTGAACCGACCGTCCAATCTGTTCGCCAACACGCTTATCGCGTGTCGCAGAGAGAACAAGATGCTATTCGTCATCAAGTTAAACAAATGCTCGACGATGATGTCATTCAACCATCGACAAGTCCTTGGGCTTCACCTGTTGTATTAGTTAAACCGAAAGGCGGTTCACTACGATTCTGTGTCGATTATCGCAAACTGAACAAGATCACTAAAAAAGACGTTTACCCACTTCCTCGAATTAACGACTCCTTGGATCACCTGCGACATGCCCGTTACTTTTCTTCAATGGGTCTGCGTAGTGGGTACTGGCAAATTGAAGTTGACGAACGGGACCAGGAAAACACGGCGTTTATAACACCGGACGGTCTCTATCAATTTAAGGTCCTCCCTACTGATGATTATGGAAAATAGAAGCTGTACAAAAATTAGCCATAAAGTTCGTACGCAGTTTATACAAATGGGGCCATATTCTGTAACGGTTCGCTTTGGAACTCGTCGCTATGACTGTTACGTCTGGGGGACGTCGCTCGGAGGAAGAGTGGAACGTCGCGGCGCGAGGGAGACTAATGAACGAGAGGCGTACTGCCGCACGGTCGCGTCATCATTTTTGTTTGTACATTCTGGGCGATATAGTAATTGAAGGATGTTGCTAGTTTGGTAAAAAAAATATTCGTTTGTATACAAGACTTGCGCATTGAATTTCGAGTAATGACTGTGAGCTTCCGGTGTGGCCAGCTGGTGGTGTAATTTTATCTGCGTTGTTTCATTTATAATTTTTTTTTATCGCTAGGTGGTACGCCATACGTTAAGCAATCAAAGTGGTTCTCTGCGTGTGGGCCGTGGTTCTAATAGGATTTCGTTTATCCATGGTTGAGCTTTTTAAAGCGGACGATTGCGATGAGCGTTCCGTCCACGCATCCCACATCTTCGAAATTCTTGCCTCGGTCAAAGAAGCGTTTTCACTGCGACTTTCCCCTGGCTCGTGGATAGAAATCTCGCGTCCTTTTTTTTCCCTTCCGCCAACCGTAACGACCCTAGCGACGGCGTCAATAATGCGACTGACTGACGGCGGCGACAACCCAACAGCTTCTACATTCCAGACGCACTGCTGCAAATAAACCGTGGCAAAAAACGAAAAAAAAAAATGGAGCGCGCTCAGCACTTACGTCGCCGTGTCAACGCTGCTATATAGTGCACGGCGGCACGGATTCATTCGTTCGTAAATTTAGACTGGTTGCTTCTTTGTTGCTAAAACTAGTTTATTGTGCTTCCACGTCTCCCGTTATTTAACTTGAGGTGAAGTGAAGTGTTTGCTAGCGGACATGTAAGCCCGAAAGCTACGTTTCGGTCGTGAGCCATGCGTCTGCATGAAAACTGCAACCATATTCTGCGACTGAGAACAGCAGTATCGGTGAGCCGTTTAATATCGCTGCCTGAATCCTTATATAATATTGCTCTCGTTAACTAACAGGCGGACACAAGTTAACGAACTAGATTCTGCATTACATATGGGCAGTCACGACGACGCTCCATTTCTGTTTCCGAAATAAACTTTTAGTTGTGAGGCTATCATTATACATACACACATTCACGAAAGAGAAAGCGATTCCGGAACGCGCGTCACATTTTTCATCTCGTTGTAGCCGTAGCCATGGGTGACTGAGTAGCCTTATGAATAGCAGCCTTTTTTCAGTCCACCTGCAAGTTCTTTCGTCCACAGAACTGAGTAACCCTTTGATAAATTGAAGCTAAAGTACTGAATTTAATGTAATAAACAGTTGCACGCATAATAATTCACCCATATTTCGTACGTGTTGGTTCCAAATGTTCTTGTTGTTCAGTTTGGTTTACCTGAGGATATTTATTTTTGCAGTAGTGAAACGGTGCATCAAGTTCATGCAGAAAAAGAATGCATCATTTCTAATAGATTCATGTCATTCATGAATCTATTAGAAATAGATTCATGAGTCTCTATTCAATTCATTCATTAGTCTCTACATACTGCTTGTGAAACCAGGAGTGTGATCTCTTCTAGTGTATAAGTGAGCGTACAAACGTTCTCATTTGTAATCTTAATAATACTTAACCTGTCGACATGCATTGTAGTTAGGCAGACATCAATTTTATGGAGAGTAGCAATATTTATTTACCATGCTACTTAGGCAACCCGGAACAAACAGTGTACTGTAAACAACAACACTTACGGGATGCGGTTACCCCTTCAAATGTGAATTCCTGCACTGTTAAGGCATAACACTTCGTATTTAATGGATCACTGTGTCGGTGGCGAAGGCTACTACATACTGGAACATCTAATTCGAGGCTGTGTGACCACGCTTCGCGAGAATTCAGCTTCTTGGCAGATCCTGCCTCCCGTAAACTTTTGCGGTTGACTGTACATTTGCATGTGTTATGTAGTCACATACCATTACAATGTATATGACACACCTTTTCGTATTTCATATTGCAAAATTGTGCTTATTCAATTTCTGATGCAACGTCTGAACAAGCACAGATGACGCTGGCCAAAAAAGTTCCGTCAGCTTGCCCTTCCTTAATGAGCTTCCTGGCCTTGTCAAATACCATTTGTGCCAAGTATAATTTTTTTTTCAATGAATGCAAGCGTTTTCATTCGACATTCTTGTTCGAGACCATGCCTCTTCCTCATCCAAACAATAAAGAACAACCGATTTTTTGCTCATACTTAATACCAGTCACTGTCTAGTAGCGTAACATATCTGTAGCAGTATTTTATAGTGTACGTTGCCATGTGCAATTCCTTTCCTGAAATAGCTGATGCGGCACTGGCGTATGTCTTGCATTAACCTTTGCACTGTGTGTTATGTAGCAGTAAACTTTTCCTAATGTTTTTGGCTTTCAGTGCTTGCAAGGTAGAGTGGCTTCTTTCTTTAATGCAAGCCTTTCTCATTCCCATATTTAATTCCTAGTCTCGTTCAGGATTGCTATTCTTGCTCGACAGCCTGTGTTTCTGCGCAAGCTACATTGATGTGATTGTTTGCGGAATCTGGTTTCGCTGCTGTCCGACTTGGTACTTGCCACCGTGTTACGTTTCTCGTACGTGGGAACCTGGTCAGTTGCATTGGGAAACAGTCTCTCGCAGCAAGCACCTGCTTCTGCAGTCCGCACGCCGACATAGACTCCGAATCTACATGCACGGTAATTGGTGCTCCCCGTTCCGTCCTTTCCCGCTGCAGCCGTGTGCAAATATTGCGTGTGGCCTTTAACTGTCGCGATTTTGCGTCAACGGAGACTATCATAGGTGATTACATGGTCTGAAGTGTATGAGGTTGATATCCACAGGGGTGGAAAGGCCTGCAAAAGTGCCTGCAAAATGGTGATTCCCACAAAACAGACCATACCCATATTGAGAGCAGGCGGGGAACGAAGTGTGAGCGACACATTAGCGGCCAGCGAAAGAACAAAAAGAAACGTGCAGGTTGGAAATGAGGTAACGCTAAAATACTGGGTGGTTCTTGTCGCTGTGATGGCTATGACAGCAGATGCGTGTGTCGCCCGATTGATTCGCAATGCAACTTGCAGCGACTGTCGATGCATACAGGTGGGACACTGTCCAATCTGCTTGCGCTGCTGGTTGTCGCTCGTTACTAGACCGCCATGAGCGGCGAAGGCAAGCACTATGCCTGAAGTCGGATAGCTGAATGTACTGTAAGCGACCCGTAGTGCGTGAATGCTCGCTGTTGTCATGTGGATCTGAGCCAATGTACAGTGTATTTTCTTAACGTTATGCGGTGGTTGAATGCCGAGTCTCATTTGATCATGGTCACCATGGTGTTTCTTGGATGTGGTGACCTGGTCAGCTGCATTTGGCAACAGTGTCGCGAGACAACCATCTGCCCCTGCAGTCTACACAGCGGCAATTACTCCCTATTTACGCACACCGTAATTGGTGCTCCCCATTCGACCTTTCCTGCTGCAGCCGTGGCCAATAAAATTATGCTTGTGGGCCTTCATCGGCCGTTATGTGGCATGAACGAAGACCAACATACGTGATTCTATGATAGGAAGTTTATGAAGTTGATAGCCACATGGGTGTAAAGACCTGCCAAAGTGACTGCGAAATGGTGACGCCCACAATACCGACCATGCCCATATTGAGAATGTGGGGCACCAAGTGTGAGTTACACATTAGCGGCACGCGAAAGAACAAAAATAAACGGGAAGTTTGGAAAGGAGGTAACGCTGAAATGCCGGGTAGTGCATGTCGCTCTGTTGGCTGCGGCAGCAGATGCCTGCGTCACCCAATTGCTTCGCAATGCAAGTTACGGCGACTGTCGATGAGAAGAGGTGGGGCACTGACCAATTTGCTTGCGCTGCTGACTGTCGCTCGTTACCAGACCGCAAGGTGCGACGGCGAAAGTGAGCTTCTCAGCGCATGTCGAAATGCAAATTTTATTTCTGCTCTGGTACGAGAAGGTGCACTGTTTTTCTTCTGCCAGTAAAGTCGCACGTCCTGTTCACTGACTTGTGGCTTTTTTGTATGTGCGTCAGTAGAGGCTCTTTAGTCTCCTGGCGATTAAAACGCTCCAGCTACGAGGCAGCCTAGGCAATACGGCATGCCGCATAGTCAGCAGGGCGACCATGGCGCGTACCACGCATGCTCAAGGCAAAAAGCGGCCATACATGTGATTTTTCACAAATAAAAGCGCACTACCACTTCGGGTTTGAGCAGCGCCATCTGGCGTCTGCCCCGCTAAGGTCGATGCGTTGCCGCTGCTTACTTTCGTACCACTGCGGAAGGTACAATTTCCCTTCTCTAAGATTGGTTCTTTATTCTATGGCTGTCATGTGAATGTGGTCTGTGCATAGTTCTGCAATTTTGCCCGTTTGGGCAGTCGTGTGTTTCTCACTGTTTTCGGTTGCCCTGTTCATTGTGAAGCAAGTATTGTGCTTTGTTGTCTTACTTCACAATGCGTGTGCAGCGATTTGTTTGTGTGATTTTAATTTGGAGAGCAGCTGAGCTGGTGGCCAAGGCTGCCGTGTGAAACCGGGCTGTGCATTGTTCCGCAATTGTGCGCGTGCAGGCAGTCGTGTGTTCCTCACTGTTTTCGGTCGCACTGTCCTTTGTAAAGTAAGTATCGTGCTTTGTTATCTCACTTGGCACTGCTTGTGCAGCGATTTATTTGTATAATTTTAATTTGGAGAGCAGCTGAGTTTTTCATTCGAGAGCGCCGAATGGAGGGCACTAATTTGCTCTTCAAGCTCATTGTCATGTCGCTATGGCTATGTGCACGAGGCGCCTTTTCAGTGACGTTGTAATTGAGGCGTCAAGAGCAGTATTAAGATGAAAGTTAGAGACGAAATGTTGCTTTTGGGTGCATGGCATCGGGATAGGCCGTCATGCGTGAAACTAGCAAGGTTTGCAGCATGCGAAGAAAGGCGGGAATACCGCATCTGCACACATTGCCAATATCCTCTAGACAGCAGTCACTGTGGTATTTCAGGCTTCCGCTTAGCAAGAATGTTGCGCACAAGAGAACTGACAAACGGGCTTTTTGTTAATGTTCATCACGAGTATGGTAGGGCAAGACATGAGGTGAAGTGTCCGTCGTACTTCCATGCCCTGGCCTACAGCGCACTCGCAGAATATTGTGTGAACCACACCGTGCTGTTATCGCTTGCGATTCAGCTTCGATTGTATTTTGGCCCCATTTATCCCACATGAGTGGTATTTCATGGTCTTAAGAGGAACTTTGTGTCCAATATGCGACAGCCGAATTCGATTTTCTTCGGTGCCTCGGAACGCTAGCAATATATTTGCCTGCTTCTTGCTTTGTCCTTGTTATGCTTTTTGTAGTTCGCGATCAGATACCGCATATACTATGTATAACTCACTAGTGGATACTGCGCTCGTGAGTCGTGAATCTCCTTGGCATAAAATATCATGTTTCTCCAGGTAGTCATTATTTTTTGCTGCTTGTGACTGCTGCCGGTCTCAGCGCTGCACGGCCTCGAACTCGGCAGACGACGAGTTCGTGCATGTGTCATGTCCACGCACGGAGTTTCAGAAGCACTCGCGCGGCTTTTTTTATTTTTTTTATTTGTGCGCTGTTCGTACACTTCGTGCAACAGGCCATCCGCTGTTCTTGGTCCTTGTGCAGCAAATTTTCCAAGCTTATATGTCAAGCGGAGGAACCTCTTAGGCATGTAGGGATGTCGGTTCACTAAGTAAATTGATGGATTAAAATACATAGCACTTGCTTCTTAGAGTGCATGTAAAATTGCCATGTAAGGCCGCAGAGAGCTCGCCACATGCCAATTACGAGCAGTCTCGTTAGTGCGCTGGTTTCTGGCTTGGAGAGCGTGCTCTACCTTTTCTCACCCATCCGTGCTGGCATACATGGCAAGCAACTGTCTCCGAAATTCTTCCCTTAGGATAGCGCCGCTTCATGATTCACGTACCATGTCCTTGCTGACTCTTCTAACGCGAAGTACGCGTTGCAAAGCTTCCTTGCCTTGTCCCAGCCATTGAAATCTGCCACTCGCTCGAAGTTCTCACCACTGTTCCACATTTTTGAGCGTAACGCCGTGGAAGGACTCGGGCGGGCGTGGTAGGTACACGATGATCTGAGACGATGCCACCGGGTTGGTCATGGTTGCACCATCGCTGGTAACTGTCGCCTGCACTACTGCAGCAGCAGGCTGTCAGAACTCGGGCGGGTCTCCTCGAAGGCAGCGACTTGTGGCGCTGGTGTACTGGAGTCAGTTCTCTGGATTGATTCCTGTCGCTGAGGGTCGGTGTTCCGCTCTCTTACGAACTGGCGACTTAAAATCATACCCTGCACATCCACCAGTAATGTAGCACCCTTCAATGAAGCACACTAAAGAAACGGGTTTATTGTGGGCGAAATTGTGCACGAAAACTCAAGCCTAAAGCTCTTTCACGCAATTTGCAAGCAGAGTTAAGATAAGCCTATCAACAGTGAACCACGTCTCCACAACGAACACACTTTCACGCGCCGCAAAGACCAGGAGCGACGCCGTGACTTCTCATAGGACGGGGGGACTCGGGCGCTGCCATGTGCGCGTGCACGAAGGGCACGTGCTGTCTCGGCATACGGGAGCCGTTGCTTGCGCTCTTCTAATGGCGATGCGATGAGTAATGCGTAAGGGCTTTAGCGATGAGGCGCTTCGATGGGTACCTCACGAGAGTGCTCGTAACTGGCGTGTGGAGAGCGGTCTGCGGCAATATGGGTTATTTGCACAGCAATTTTAGCCTTGTATTTTGGAATGAATTTGTGCATGATCAATTGCATATATTTGTCCCTACCTAGATGTCTTAGTTGAATATGTGATTATAAGGCGACAGTGTGCCAATAAATGCAGAAATATCGGACTAATGCTTGGTAACTTAGGGTCTTGAATGGTAGTAAGCAGATGACAAGTTTCAGAAAACGCGATAATATCTTAAGTACGTAGTGCTTTTGATTCTTGCTTCATTGCAATGTGCCAACTGATCGTTCTCATTGACACCACTGGCATCAACACTGGTAAATGGGCGGGAGAATACGTCGATATAAATAGGGGCATCTTCCCCCATCTGCTTTTAAGGACGTCCTTCAAGTTGTTTAAGAAATCGGACTACTAGCACAGGAAGGGCGAGTGAAAGGCAATTTACAATGTCATTACATAGTTAAAACGCTTGCTATACTTAATGTTGAATCTGCATATTATGTGCCCATTTCATTGAACATGCAGCCTGTCCAAAACAATTTACGCAATGCATTTTTATTGTTAGCATTGGTTATGTTCATTTTTATGATCTGGATGCTGTGTTGTAGTTGCATATCTTATGCTCATACCACTTTCATGAGTCATTAAATTTAGCATATCTTTAACGTTGTAGCTTAAATGTGCTGCTATATATTTCATTAGAAGCTGCAAAAATTTGAGTGTGAGACTTGCCCACTTATCTGGCAAGCACACCGAGTGGTGTGCTTGCCACATTAGTTCACACACTTAAGTACACAAGCACAAGTACACAAGTACACCAGCACACACAAGCACACATTAAGTGCAGTGCAACCAAGTGAAGAGTGAGCGCATACGTGTGTCAGAGATGGTATGTGGGCAAGTCGTCCTGGTGAAGCCGCTGCATCTGCATTCAAAACATTTCAACTACCAGCGTAGTGCAAAATGTCGTGTCCACTTCGACGAAATGGAGCGCCAGTGCAAATATCTGGGCACAGCTGTCCAGGGCAGCAAGTGTGTCTACATTGAAAACATATCAAGTACTAGCATGTACGGCAGTGCCATCGCCAGTGCAACTGTAGAGTACAAAGCGGTGTGCTCCCAAGCTGTTCATCAATGGAACTCGGCCTGGACTCTGTGCCAAATATTTTTGGATGTGAAAGTGAGGGTGAGCTGGTAAAGCATTGACTCGGGGCTACATGTGTGAACGGTTTTTGTCATTCAAAGTGCTTTTTGTAGTGGAGCTGTTAGCCCCTACGTGGTCGGCATTTTTTGTGTCCATGTCCGTTACTGAAAATGTGGGCCGATCGCGGCGGCAGTGCAGGGGCAGAATCGATGGCTCGCACCCCCGTAAAGCACTCTGCGCTTCAGCAAAGTGTAGCGCACAGTGCGTACATTCTTTGGAAGCACGGATTCAACATATACAGCAGCGTACCTTTCAATAAAGAACAAGCGCAAGCAAGCATCCAAGTGACATAATCGATAACGTGCGCCTGGTAACAATGCGAAGCACCGTAGCGCACCCCGCGTACGTTTCCTGATAGCGATTACTGCTGCGCAAGCTGCCGCGGCAATGGCAGCTTACGACGGGGGAACTGACGTCCCTAGTCTTGCGTATATGGAATAACCAGCCTAGCACCTGATTACAGTGTTGTTGCAGCATCGCTACGGGCGGCGGCGTGCTGTCAAAATTACCATCACTCTAAAGCAGTAAAGCACTGCATGCCCCCACAACAGTTGTACTGGTAGTATTAAACGGCTTCGCTGGACATCCACTTTCGCAGGGCCGGGAGGGCGAGCCAATTTCTTTTATTTACTTTAGAAGACTGGAGATGTGTGCAAGGTGTACTAATGTATTCGTGGGCTTGCAAATGATTCGTTGTGACCTTATGCCTGTTTCTGCGAGTATGGTACATATGTGCCTTTTGTACACTGCTGTTTATATAAACGGATTGGTATTTATTATCACCATTGCTCCCTTGGTTACTGAAGCACAGCTTCCTGTGCATTCCAGTTAATTTCCAAGTTCAAAACATTCAAGTATGGGGTTTTACGCGCCAAAACCACTATCTCATTATGAAGCATGCCGCAGTGAGGGACTCCGGAAATTTGGACCTCCTGGAGTTCTTTAACGTGCACCTAAATCTATGTACATGGGTGTTTTCCCATTCAGCCCCCATCGAAATGCGGCCGCCGCGGCCGGGAAATTTCTGGGTTTATACAATTTTGTAATAATGAGGCTTGCGCATTCATTTCTCTTGTACTAGAGTGCTATGATTATTTTAGTTATGTATAGCGTTACTCGGTCTCATCGTACTCTGCATTACAGTGGTGCTCACTTGTCACACAGATTTCCTTGTTGAGTATTTTTAGGATCATTCAGTAGATTGTTATTTTTTTTAGTTTTATGGTTGTTTCAGTTATCTCACCAATACTATATTTGATGTACCATGCAGGCAATATTTTCAAGCTAACATGTTCCCGTTGTTTGGTTTTTATCACACCATTGATTTTTCATGGCATGTGTCCTTACTTGTTTTCGTGTTCTTTTCAAGCTTCTAGATTAATGGTAACATAGATTGCAGGCAGATACCATGCGAATAAATCTCGCATTTTCATTCTGTTTTTGCAGTAGCTATGGTATCAATTTTTAAATAACTCTAGTCTGTTCATCTGATAGCATGTGTTCTTTACTGTGCAAAATAAGAAACTGTAGCACACTTCGCGCTCTTGCTGTTCGTCGTTGTATGCGTACTTAAGAATTTCGTTTATGCATGTTCTAGCCATTGTTGAACAATTTCTGGTTCATTCGGAATTGTTTCCGGTAGTTTTATTCATTCTTTATGTGCATGTAATTAGATTTACTTTGAATTTCTCATATATTATGCTGAAACCTTGCATAAGTATTATTTTTGCAATAAAGTGTTGCTTTCTGATATGCTCACTTCATGCGCTCTTGGCACAAAAGACCTGGCCTGGCCGATTGTCAAGACGCGCCCATTTCTTAGCGGGATGTCATTCCCATTTTGGTTATAAGCATCGGCTATGCATACCAAAGACGGCATTGCGAATTCATTTTCGTGGACATGTGCCTTTTCAGGTGACTTGGTCGTGGGTGCGTCGGCCTCTATAGGCAACAGTGCGTGGCACTTAGCCAGGAGCTCAGTATCACTAGACACCAACGCTTCGACTCATTTGCAAACCGCGAAAACGAGCTTCAGATTATCGCAAACCTTTCAAAACTACTTCTAGACCATCTTTTAGATAACGCCTTAAAAGCGTTTAGAAATAATATATGAAGAGCCTTGGCGAAGGGATTATTTGTCGTTCCCAATCCCATTTCAAGACAAGCTTTTCGAATACGTTCTCAAGAGCTGTTGTAGATCGTCTGAAAAAAGTAATTAAGCCGGACATTAGCAGGCATATACCACGTTTTACCAACGACAGACAGACAGAAAAACTTTATTCATAGCATGTGAGTTTGGACTCTTCTGGGTCCCTGGACCACCGCACGGTCCCGCACTACGTCGAAACGTTCATGCTCCTTTTGCTCATGACGTCGGCAGCCCGAGCCACCGCAGTAACCTGCGATGTCGGGTCCGTAGACGAGAGCAGGACCTCCCAGTCCTCCCAGCTTGAGATGGCGGGCTGTCCCTGCGGGGGAGGATCGGCAGGGCAGCCAAAAAGGATGTGGGAGAGTGTGGCGTGAGGGTCTCCGCATAGGGAGCATGTAGGGGAGGTGCCACAGTAGTGGGATAGCAGCTGAGGGGATGGGAGAGAGCGGGTCTGGAGGCGTCTCCAGAGGATCTGTTGGGAGTGCGTCAGGGAGGAGTGGGGAGGAGGGTAAGACCGACGGTCCAAACGGGGTATTTGCGTGAGCTCCGCAAAGCTGTGTACCCGCTCCCTCGAGAAACCCGGATCGAGGCTGTCCTGAGCCCGGCAAATTAAACCTCGGGCCAATTTATCGGCAGCCCCGTTTCCGGGGTTCCCAGAGTGAGCCGGCACCCACCGGAGCTCAACCCTACGTGGTAAATTCTGGGTGGGGATGTTCAACAAGTTCAAGGCAGGGTTGTGAATTCTGCCTCTGGCAAAGTTGGACAAAGCAGTCTTTGAATCGCTAAAGATGTATTCAGCATCCGAAAGGGCAAGGGCTAAGGCGATGGCAGTCTCCTCTGCTTCCTCAGGTGAAGAGCCCGAGGGAAGATGGTGAGTTAGGGGTCGGGGTAAGGTTGGGTTGTAAGCAACTGCTACAGCTTCATGCGTTGTACATGCGGCGTCCACCCAGATGGCTTTCTCGACCTGTCCGTAATACTTGTGGAGGGCATTTGCGCGAGCTATGCGGCGAGAGATGTGATATTGGGGATGGACGTTTCGAGGAAGGGGTTTCACTACAAGGGGTGTATGAATGTGTCGAGGAATGGCCATAAGGGTTGACTGATTAGCGGGTATGTTGATGCGAAGGGAGGCGAGGATATGGCGGCCAGTGGCGCTCGCGGCAAGTCTTAAATACTGCGTCTGAAGGTGTGCCTCAACTAGTTCAGGAAGCGTGTTATGCATGCCTAGTGCAAGGAGTTTGGCTGTGCTAGTACTGCGAGGCAGGTTGAGGGCTGCCTTAGTTGCAAGGCGGATCATGGCGTTCACGCGCTCGGTTTCCGTGCAGTTCAGCTTGAGATATGGAGTGGCGTACAGAATGCGGCTAAGCGTAAAAGCATGAACAACTTTCATGTTGTCTGCTTCGTCTAAACCCTTGTGCAGGGAAGATACGCGGCGTAGAAGCTGCAACACTGATTGCGTGGAGGCCTTGAGTGTTTTAAGGGTATGGTCATTGCGTCCGGAATCCTGCAGGTAGAGACCAAGGATGCGCAGGGTGGGAGTGATGGGGATAGGGGATCCTTGTAAAGTGATTTGGATGGGTGAGTTGGCGGCAGATTTTGGTCTAATTAGGAGGAGCGCGGACTTAGAGGGGGAACATTCGAGTCCGATAGATGATACGTGAGCGGAGATCGTGTCGACTGCTAATTGTAGAGTTTCCTCAATTTCCCCGTCTGAGCCATGAGTGGTCCATGCGGTAATATCATCAGCGTACAGAGTATGTTTTAGGTGTGGGATGAGATTGAGCTTCTGGGCTAAGGGGATGAGAGCAATGTTAAATAAAAGGGGGGAGAGGACCGCGCCTTGCGGGGTTCCAAATTCACCGAGCGTATAAGAGGGTGTGCTGAGCTGATCAATGTGCAAGGAGGCAGTGCGGCCAGAGAGGAAGGCGCGAACGTAGTTGTAGGTCTTAGGGCCTACCTGTAGTTCTTGCAGTTCCCGTAAGATGGCAGCGTGTCGTATTCTGTCAAATGCCTTAATGAGGTCAACCGCCAGGATGGCTTTAGTAAGATGGGGGATGGTATCATCAAGCACATCGTGCGTAATTTGAAGTAGGGCATCCTGCGCAGATAGATGCGCACGAAAGCCGACCATACTGTGGGGGAAAAGGTGATTTTCTTCCATGTACGTTGTCAGTCGGGCGAGGATTATGTGCTCAAAGGTCTTGCCGAGACAAGATGTAAGAGAAATGGGGCGGATGTTCTCGAGGGTGATGGGCTTGTGGGGTTTTGGGATAAATATAATTTTTCCATGCTTCCAGGAGGCAGGGAGGGTACCTGCCTCCCAGCACTCGTTAAAGTAGGTAACGAGGTGAGATATGGAGGCATCATCAAGATTTCGGATGGCAGCATTCGTAATTTGATCTTCCCCGGGTGTGGTATTGCGCAATTTCAATAGGGCTGCACGAAATTCAGATTCTGTAATAGGAGCGTCAAGCTGCGGTTGGGGTGAGCCCGTGTACTCGGGATGTTTGCAAGGAGGACCTGGGGTGGTATAGGTGCGTTTCACCTGCGCGAGGAAGGCGTCGGTGTCCTGCCGATGATTATGAGTGAGGCGGCGAATGCTAAGACGCGTCTGAGTTTTAGATTGCGTGGGATCGAGCATACGGCGTAACAGGTGCCAAGCGCGTGTTGTGGAGAGATTGCCTCGGAGGCCGTCACAAACCTGAGCCCAGTTAGCTTTGCAAAGAGTGGCACTATGCTGTTCTATTTGGGATTGAAGCTGGGTGAGTTTGAGTTTTAGTTTCCTGTTGTGCTTTTGAGTTCTCCACCTTCGCGTTATGTTCTCTTGAGCTTCAAGAAGGTGGGCGAGCTTACTGTCGATAACGGGGGTGTCTGGGGTAGTATCGAGCGTTTGGGTATGTTGGCGAATGTCTTTCTGTAACTGAGTAGTCCAGGTGTCTAGGTCGAAGGGGCCCTGTGCTGGCTGCGCTTGCCTAAATTTACGGAGCTGATCCCCATTAGTGTGCCTAGTGGTATATTTGCGCTGAGGTCGGCGATAGTTCACCGCTATGCGAATCAGGTGGTGGTCGCTGCCTAGTGTGGCTTGCGTTCTTTCCCACTGTAGGTGAGCCAAGTTTCTACCAAGCGTGAGGTCTGGGCTAGTATCGGCAGTAACACTGTTACCAACCCGCGTAGGTAGGCTAAAATCATTAAAGATGGTCAGGTGAAGTAATAGCGTATTATTGTATAAAACTGTGCCTCTGTGGTTGGTGCGTCGATAGCCCCAGTCCACGTGAGCGCAGTTAAAGTCACCGGCAATCAGTAGGGGGCTTGATCCGGCCATTTGGGTTACGGATTTGAGGATTGGAACAAGTAGGTGAATCGGCTGTCGTGGGAGAAGATAGCAGTTAAGCATGAACAGGGGAGATTGTGCAGGGGTGGGGGGTAAAATTTCGATGAAGGTGTGAGCAATATGGGAGGTAACGTCGTGCTCCGCGTAATGCAAGGTGTTACAGACGTATGTAACCACCCGAGGAAGATCAGTGGAGTCAGAGGGGATAACAGCGTATCCTGGCAGTTGCCTGCAAACATTGGCATCCTGGATAGCGATAATGTCTGGTAGGGACAAAGAGTTGGCGATAATCTGCTGCAGAGGGTCGCGCTTTCGCCGAAAGCCCCTGCAATTCCATTGAATAATTTGTAAGGAATTATGGTGCCTCGGAGGAGCCATGTTGAAGGGTGGCGGGGCGAAGGAGGAGTGCAGGAGGTGGGACTGCGGGAGGAGAGGCCGCTGAGAGGCCAGATATAAGATTAGCTAAACGCTCCTCAACCTTGGCCATGATGCTAGATATGACCCTATCTATTATACCGGTAATGGTAGCTTCAATCATAGTCTGGCACTGTGCAGTGACCTGCGCAGTAATGCGCTCTGTGAACTTGGATTCTAAGTTTTGGGCGAGGTCCTGAAATTTGGCTTCCAGGTCTATAGGTTGGACTGGGCTCTCATCAGGCCTCCTCTTTTTCTGAGGAGGTTGGTCGGACGGGTTGGATGAGGAAGATGGGGATGGTGGAGTGGGGGGTAGAGCAGGGGTGGAGGTAGAGAGGGCTGCCTTGAGCTGCCTTACCTCATCCCGCAGAGCCTTCACGTCCGAGTCCTGGGAGGTCATGATATTCGTCTTGGCAACCTTGGAAGCCCATGTAGAGGTAGACGGGAGGGTCGTGTTAAGCGGGGGAAAGTCCTTCTTGGTAGGGAACTTAGACTTCTGGGGCGGTGGGCTATGTCGTTTGGTGGCGGAATTTCTTGCCTTGCACGAGCCTGGCCCGTGAGGTGCTGCCCCCCACAGAGAATGCAGATCGGGATGCAGGAGGGAACATCTTGCGGCTCATGCTTGTCACCGCACCGCGGGCAGAGACCACTCTTGGGGTGGGGGCACACGTCGTGTCTGTGGCCCGGTCGACGACAGTTTGTGCACGCGTCTGGACTTCCCTTGTACGTCGTGCATCTATGCACTACACTCATGTAGCGTATGGTGTGAGGGACTGGGCCATGCGCAAATGTGATCAACATGGAGAGGGTCCTACCCATTCTGCGGGCTGCGATGATATCAGCTTCCGGGTTGCGAGTCTGGAGGTCTTGTAGCATCTCTTCGGGTGTTTCCGCCCAGTAGGCTTGCGAGATGACTCCGCGCGCAGCAGCGGGCGGCGGTGCGATGTAGGCGGCGACGGGGTAACTGGTTTCTTGAAGGACCACTTCCTTGAGTTGGACGAGGTGAAGGGCCGTTGACTCGTGAGGTGTAGCGACCGTGAAGGTGTTATTCGTCGGGTGAATCCGGAGGTGAAACTCTCCTAGGTCCCGGTCAGCGGCGGTGACTCGCAGAGCTTTCATGAGTGGCTGCGCCATGGCTCCGTTCAAAGCGAGGCCTCCTCTTGGTCGGAAGACTACCCTTATAGTGCCTGGAGGGAGTGAAGCAAGTTGCTTACTTCGCAATGCGATTGCGTGCGTCACGCGCAGCTGTTGTTGTTGAGCACGGTATGTCGGCTTGAAGGTCGCAGGGGCAGTGTCGGCCGGAGCACCGACGGCGGGCGCGGCAGGCTTATCTCGAACAGGGGCTGCATGAGGAGGCACAACCAGCGTTTCCGGGCTTGGTTTGCCTCCCTTGTACGCGCGGAGTATCGTGGTCCACTCACTGGGTCTGAACGTTGTCGGGTCGAGGTCTTCGCCCTGCACCTCCATGACTGTTGGGGGTGGGTGCGCTACCAGTGATTAGCGAGGCAAGACCAAGTGCGGCGGCTGGCCAGGTGCAGACTTTCCGACATCGATGTGGTCCAAAAAAGTTCGGATGTAGGTTTAGCGGTCGGCAGCGGCGCAAACGGAGGGGATTCGTGCGTATTCCGTGGTGACTGGCACACACAGCGCACGGCACCTCGGGACTTACCAACGAAGTTGTCTTACTCGTGTCTTTTAACAATTTCTTCCGTCTCTTATAAACGATATAAAAAACGTTATTTATCTCTTGTGTGCTGCCTCGGGTAGGCGCCAAAGGCGAAAGTCGTGGTGTCTACGTTCACATCCAAAATGAACTTTACACTGCGCGCCACGGTCACGTTTCGAAGACGGAGCGTTGGGGGCACGCCGTCGCCGATAGCTGACCTCAAGCTGCGGTTGGCTACACGGTGTAGATACCGCGGCCGCCGCAGGGTGCCGCCACGAGTCCACTGACTAAGAGCACTGCGGCTCGTTAAGAACAACCGCGTTTGGCGTATGTTTAGAGCGTCGCAGGCACCTAAGGCGGAAGTCCTGGTGTATACGTTCACATCCAAAATGAAATTTAAACTGCGCGCCACGGTGACATTTAGAAGGCGGAGTGTTGCGTGTACGCCGCACTGCTCCATAGCCTTCGAACTGCAAATCATTGAAGCAGGAACGGGAGCGCAGTGGAGGCCCTAAAACTCCGTTCTTCTGAACGCACTGAAGTAGTTTTTGTCACAAAGTATTTCTGAAACAGCCTGTTTTCTCTTTAAATGCCGTTCTCCACTTCGATGAAAAGTGGTTCAGGACCCTTTAACTATACGTGAAAGCGAGGCAATATTAACAGTGCCTTTGCATAAACAACCTTTCCTCAGCTTTCCGCGTTTAGTGGCCTTCACTTTCTTTTCTTAGTGCACACTGCGTTGCCGTATATCAAGCTGGATTGATGAAATTGAAAAAAGATTCTCAATTAGAACACGTCAGAGAAGGCTTCCTGCAGCTTAAAGGCAAATGGAATTGGCGTTTACAGCCGTTAGAGTGTGTGGTTTTTTCTGGTTCCAGTACATCTGCGTGGTTGTACTGTTTCTCATTCACTTGACGACTGCATCGAAGAAAGGATCACGAATCAAATACCAACACACAGGAGGAGCTGTAGAGACGTCATGAAGTATCCGTGCAACGCCGAAACGCATGCCGTCTAGCCAGACTGCGGTGGCTATTTGCCTCTGGCTCCCAACTTTATGACCGCGCCCAGAGATTGGACAATCAATCCTATAGCGGACGCAATAAAGGCGTCACGAAGTCCCCCGGAAGGATGTCTCGAAACGGCCTCTAAACGAGGCGTCTTTCTATTTAGTTGCGTTCCTGCCACACATATAGGGACAGTCGTATATGCGACAACATCGCGGCCAGTATTATCTGCCAGCTCCGCGACCGAAAAATGAGACCCGTGTAACAGAACGCAGCTGAGTGAGACATTAGCCTGCAGCGTGCGAGCAAAGAGATGTTGCATTTTGAAAGGGCCACTACAGCCGGTTGCCTGCTTATTATTGGGAAAATAATGGCGTCGTTGGGTCTAGTACTTGCAATATAAATGGATTTAGATTACTTTAATTTCGAAATTATACAGGAAACAACAATGACAGGAGCCCTATAACGTAAAACCATTCCAATATGTCGTATTCCAATCTCCTGACGTCAGATTTGCGTAACCGCCAACGCAAGCATCTAGTAGTGACCCGCAGGGTTGTCTGAACAGACCAGTCAAACGCTCTCCTCGTTCATAAGAGGTCACTTTTCTTTGCATTAAAAACGTATAACATTGCCCACACTCAGCGGCTTGTCTTATCTACTTGGCTGACAAGAGCTGAGGAGAACGCTCGAGTGGAGAGAGTTCGACGGGGCTGAAATTAATAAACTGGATGAAGAGGGTGATACCGGCGTCTGCGATTGGTCCTCTTTCCCCTGCTTAGCTTGCGGTGGCTAGTCGAAAATCGCGGCGGCATGCAGCAGAAGCTTAAAAATGACGCTAAAACGGATTCTCCGTAGAGAATTAGAGTTGGCCGAACGAGGTAAACGTGTCGAAAGTACTCGAAAGCGTTACATGGCCACGCAAAATCTTTTATTACACGCAAATAAACATATGCTCTCCCGCATGTGCCAGTAGCCAGTTTTTGAGCGATCAGCGGCAGCCATCTTTTATTCCTCTCGGAACGGCCAGGGCGGGCCTGCGGTTGTTCAGCACGAAATTGAGTCTTACTCGGCATGTTAATACATGTTTAACGTGTAGGCATCACTTTGACGTGGTGAGTTTTCGTGCTTTTGTGATGTAGCGTGACAGACAGGGGAAGTGGGTGCAGCGCGGAAGCTTTTGACCGATAGTCGAGGGCACACGGGGAAACGGCGTCGAATCAGAAATAACTATTTTCCATTTGTATATATATATATATATATATATATATATATATATATATATATATATATATATATATGTACATACAGGTGTCTGTGTGTGTTGTAATGGTTGGGGTCGGTCATCAAACAGATGATAGCTGGCCCATGGCGTCGTCCAACTTACCCAAGCTGATGACGTTATTGAAGGGAGAGACTTGTTCTCATCGAGAACGAGGAATATGAGCTTATTTACAGTATTTACTTGAGAACGTTATAGTTCATAAGTCTAACACGACTGAAAGAGCAATGCACACTGAGGAGCGCCACCGCATTTCGATGGGGGGCGAAATGCGAAAACACCCGTGTGCTTAGATTCAGGTGCACGTTAAAGAACCCCAGGTGGTCAAAATTTCCGGAGTCCTCCACTCCGGCGTGCCTCATAATCAGAAAGTGGTTTTGGCACGTAAAACCCCAAATATTATTATTGAGGAGCCGCCAACAGCTCCCTAAACACACTCTATCCTCCCTAGATCCCTAGGTGAGGGAAAACGGCAGTTCATCGCCGACCACTTCGGAGCATTCAAAGTTATCGTAGCCGATCCGCCTTTGAAGGGGAGGGTTTACGCCCTCACTTCTGCACAGGTTGCACTGAGCACACTAAGGTGACAGGGTTCTCGCAGACACTGTGCTTGACCCGAGCCTGTGCCTCTTCATCCCAGTGTTGGCTCCGCAATGGCCGCCGCGTCTGTCCATGACTTCTAAGCCCCGTGAGACGGCCGCAAGACATTTTCTCCCCCGATTTCCACCGCTTCTAACAAGCCGTGACGGCGACGGCGAATCCACTAACAATGCTTGGTCCGCCGACCGCGTTTAGTCATAGCGTCGACGAGGGGCTGTTGAAGCGGCACATCGTCGCCCCTACAAAGCGAGTCACCGCAGCAGGTGGGGAAGGGTTCCACGGTCGCTTCTGGGAAGCTCGCCACCCCCGCAACAGCATCTGGCTGGGAAATTTTTGTAGGTCGGTACCCTGGCATCCTGTTCGTAACAGTGTGTGTGTGTGGGTGTGTATATGTGTGTAGAAGTGTTTGGTAGGGTAAAATGCAGTGATTATATATATATATATATATATATATATATATATATATATATATATATATATATATAATATGTGCTGTATATTCGCTATGCTATAGCAAGTGGGACAGTGCACTTGGAAGTCATTAATGAATAAGAAGTATAGCAGAAATGCGTTCTGCCATTGCCACTTGCAGATCCTGGTGGATGTTCTTCGATTGAGTATTCGTAGTAAATACCATGAATGTGTGTAATCGGTGGTAATGTTCTTTTGTTCCCGTCTTGCCTCTTCTTGGGGTTGCACCTGCAACGGTCATGTAGCAGCTACGGCGTTAGGTGATCGTGATACATGACTGTGCGGTATTCAAGAATATTGCAAAAGGCGTTTTGACACTTTAGTCCAGTCAGCTGAGCACATTGCGTCAAAGCATGTTTTCCAGACGGTAGAAAATTGAAGACTGGGTACGACGCTCCTGAACTAATCTCGGCAACTCACCAACGGAATAAAGATAGGCCAGGCGCGCTCCTCTGTCGTCAGCCTCTCGGTGCTTCGTCACGCATCGCGTGCACCACTGTTCCCATTATGTGCGGAAGAAGAAAACTTACATAATTTTTGGTTATTCTATCTCGGTTTTTATTCTTTAAGGAAAAACATTTTAGAATGAAGGTTTATGGGACTTTTAAGCCTTTCCAATCCAAACATCGTTTCTCTTGGAGCCTCCTTTCTGGGAGATGCCTTAGAGATGCTTGCGCAAGCGGGGGGGGGGGGGGGTGAATAATAGTTGGGTCTGAGATATTTTGTAAGTTCTTCATACCCTATCTTTATTCATTTCCTCCTGATAATTTTAACAATTTTGGTATTAACAGAAGTTTCTTAATGCCATCCAACCCTTGGCAAGTTGCCCGCAGTGCGTGTGCGCATCACTCAAGGGGAACCAAACCAAACCAGACCAAACCAGACCATGCAGCTGGCCCGTAGAACGCGCTGTTTATTTTTCTCCGTTACAATGGCGCAGTTAGCTAACAACGAGACACCCAGCGCATTGCACTCTAACATCGTTCGCAGAAACGGTCGCCAATTTCCGGGTCAACATATACAACCCTCAACCGCCGCAATGCCCTCACTTCTCCCTCAATCACGTTCCGTGCACTTCCCGAATCTCGAGCTGCTTTCGAGCGTCAAGAATTCGTAAGTTGAAGACATCGCTACTTACACACGCTGCGGCTTCTAGCACAACTCAGTACCTAGGGCAAACCAACAAATGCGCGGTTAGTTGCACTTTATAGCGCTGCGTCACAATACCTGAGCTGAAAACGAAGAAAGAAAAAACACGCGGCGATTAAATACCAAATGGAACTACGGAAATCGAACAGCCATACGATACAGCTATGAGGGCCCCACACCAGCCCAGTGGTGATAGAAATTTAATGCTGGCATTCGGCTGTCCTTTTTGCTCTCGTCTTCATCATCCTCTTCCCTCTCGTCCCCTGCAAGCTTGCGCCCCACCATACAGTTCTTCCTCTTGAACTTCGATCATCACAATATATATAAGACCATACGATAAGAGATAAGGCATTACCTCCACTCGAGTTTTACTAGATTTCCGGGAAGCCTGGGCATAAACGGCACTTCTTTAGGCAAAGAAAAAGAAATAGAACTTGGAGTGCGTTGCCTTCCTCGCTGACACTTTCCCTCCCCCTCGTGGGTACGAGGCATGTTTTGAGGCAACAACAACAGCAACAACAACAACACTTCCCCTTTCAGTTCTCCATTTGTTTGATGGCTCCTCAAGAAGAACTCGGTGGATGGTCACGACCCCTTTAACGCCAAAATTAACTCAGTGTCAGGAGGGCAGTCGTCAGAGTAGCCTGACTTTCTCCGAGCGTCCACAGTTATTAGCCACAGCAGCAACCACGCTGAGTCTTTCCTTCGTGTGCATGGTTTGTGCCGCTCATGCCTGCGACAACAGGGCAAGGAAACAACAAGGGCGTATAGTCGTTAGACCAGACCATCCCACCAGTATCTGCCCAAAGGAGCTTCGCCTAGAAAATTAATTACACGAGGAGAGAAGAGTCTCTGTCAGCGTATTTACGCGGTCAAACTTTCCTAATGAATTCATCAGCACTCCTGCAGAACTTTGTTTGGGATTTCCCCAGGCTATCACCGGCCTCTATAAAAATTAATCTTGCGTACTTCTGAAGACAACCGCTAGCGGGTTTTGTTTTGCGTTCGCACAATAAGCCAGCAGAAAAAAATTCTAAAGACAAGAAGAAAAGAAGCTTTTGGCTACCGCAAGGGCCGCTGAATCATGGCCGCCCTTATTCATTAAATGTAGAAGCCCGAAGCGAACGTTTGTATCCGCAAAGAAAGGAGCAACAAGGAGGAGCGTATACAATGGTGTTGTTTGCTTAGTTTATCGCTTTTAGCGACCCGCCGTGGTTGCTCAGTGGCTATGGTGTTGGGCTGCTGAGCACGAGGTCGCGGGATCAAATCCCGGCCACGGCGGCCGCATTTCGATTGGGGCGAAATGCGAAAACACCCGTGTACTTAGATTTAGGTGCACGTTAAAGAACCCCAGGTAGTCGAAATTTCCGGAGTCCTCCTCTACGGCGTGCCTCATAATCAGCATGTGGTTTTGGCACGTAAAACCCCATAATTTTTTTATCGTTTTTAGCTGTGCATATACAAGTCAGTGTGGTTCAATTTTATTTGTGCAATAGAAGCGCCTTTCAGTGTTCGTGTAGTACGCTGTGTTGCTTCTTTCTTTACCTTAAACGTCTTCCCAAAACTTCTATTTTTGCGCAACATTTGAGCGCATACAAGTACAGCTGACATCCGTGATGATCTGGGTATCCTTTTTTAGTATTGAGCGTGCTCTTGCAGTGAATTTTACTCTGGGTTCCAGATGACGGGAAAATCCACGATTATGAATACGTGTAGGCGTAACTGCAATTGTAGACTCATGAATAATCTAGAAGTAATATTCGAAGTTATAACAGAATATAAAAGAGAAGGGCAACGAAAAGGATGACTGGTTTCGTAATCGTTTGGTGAAGTGCACCAAGCAAGTGGTGCGCCATTTTTTATATTTTTGTGCTGTAACGTATCACAGAGCAAGGTGATATACATTACCTCCATAAAACCCACTCGAGAGGGCAATACTTCTAGCTTGTTTACTAAGGAGAGTAACCTGTATTGCCCCAAAACAAAGCAAAAATGGCTGCATGTGAATAACAGCACAGAAGCGTTTAAAAGAACAGCTGTACGTTGTCGCGATGATGTCTCCGCTTAAACACATTAAGAATTCAACATGTAGGGATAGTGCACAAGATATCCTTAAGCTCGTTTTAAGTTCTGAATGGCTATGCATACTGTGGTGCTCGTGTGGTGGCCTATAGCGCGTAGCCCTGTGGTTGCTCGGTTTCAACCGTTATGCGGCGAAGCACAGAAGTATCCTCGCAGCACAGCTTTTTGCTTGGAGCGGAAATTTAGTTACCGTCTCCACAAGCTTCGAATCCTCAGAGCCTCGAGAGGTAAGTGCTTCGCAAGGAACTTTGTACTGAAGCAGGCCATCCAAACAGTGGACACTCAGAGCAGGGCCCTAAACGGATTTCCGGCTCGCATAACAATTAGGGAGCGCCGGAAAATGCTACTGCAAATTCTTAAGCCAGCGAGCAAAGCCAACCGCGAGAAGCGCTTTCCACACGCAATACAAAATACCGGGAAAGTAACCGATGCGTTTCCTCGCATTACGCCTTCCAGAGCACAAACACTTTCAAATGCAGACGCATCGACCTAAACTTCTTGTAGTCGCGCTAGCCTGGCCATAGTATGTGCTCGAGCACTTACCAAAGTTAGACTTTGCCAGCAATCTGCTAACATGCAGTGAGGCCGAAACTACCAGACTCGGCAAGCCACTCTTTAAACTGAGTGCTGCCACAGGTGTATTTTAATTACTGACGAATTGTGCGAAATGTACGCTAGCTGACGTGCGACAGCTGCATTGCGAAAAGCACGCATATTACCTGATCATGGATCTGTTTGTAACAGTTACTCGCATGTACGCAAGCTGCATAATATCAATGCCAGCTAGGAAATTCTGGCTACTTAAACATGCGTGCATATGAAATATATTGGGCACGCATTACTAACACAATTGTTTTTGTCAAGTACATTTGCACTAAAAGAAGACAGTGTAACGTTATATGTTACCGGTTGTAAACGGTTTCCGGAACTAACATATCTGCAACTGAAAACTCACTCCGGTGCACTAGAAAGGCCACAACAGGCTTTAATTTAGTTTTGGGCTCTTATCTCTTAATGATGAGGTGCTCAGCTTAGTGTATCTAAAGTGATGCGTTGTACTTTGGGGGGATACGTGAGTTATCGCATTGCTCTAATGCGGCACCCGCCGCGGTAGCTTAGCGGCTGTAGGGTTGCGCTGGTAAGCATGAGGTCGCGAAATGAAATCCCGGCCCGTGTAGCCATATTTCGATGGGGGAGAAATGTGCAAACGCCAGTGTACCATGTATTGCGTACATGTTAAAGAACTGCAGTTGGTCAAAATAATCCAGAGTCTTCTACTACGGCTTGCCTCATTATCAGATTGTTGTTTTCGGCACGTAAAACTACAGAATTTATTTTTTCTTTTTCTAAAGCCGGGGCTATATGTTGCTCGAACTTTTGAATTATTATTATAATACATGACTATGCCAATTTTTTTTCTTTTTGTACCTCTGCTTGAAGTGATTTACGCTTGAATATATTAATTATGACAACATAGTATTATTACGTGAAAATTCAGTAACATTAAGATATTCCTGCTATTCGAGGGCTTTTGTTTTGATGTAATCATTTTTTATTCATGTTTCTGTGCTGCCGTCAACATAATAGGGCCTGCAAGCGCGTAAACCTGCCTAACGGCACTTATTATCCACCCCTACTCTGTGTGGTTATTGAAAAAGCATGTTAAAAGCACCCTGAAGCACTTTTTTTAGAGCGCAGCTCTTTGGCGTCCGTTCCTGGGTTTCGCGTCGTCGTCGGCGTTGTCGGCGGCCTCGTAACCAGCTCCGCCCCCCTTTCATCCCCCCAGCGCTAGCAGCGACCGACTGATACCGCTGGATGCCGCTGACGCCGCTAGAGAGTCAAGATAACGTGGCTGCATAGAACACCGTCGCCGCCATGCAGAAAGAGGAGGAAAGGGTCCCCCCCCCCCCCCTGTTCTTGTGTGGCGGATAGGGTGCTCTTCAGTTGCCGACGCGCCGGTTATTTCACGTAGGCCCCGGCACGTCGACGAATACGTGACCACCTTCCCACGGCTAGACCTGGTTCTTAGCGCTGCGGAAGCGAGGGTATCATATTGTTTGTGTCGGCATCGGCGGCGTTGTCCCTGAAACCAACTCCGCAGCTGGGGTTGACTCACTATCGGCGTCAGCGGCATCAGTCAGTCGCTGCTATCTCTTCCCTCCTCCCTTTATCGTGTTGTTCGCTTGCTGCGCGCGCTTCTGCCCCCATCTTTTGCCGCTGGGTGTACACGCCGCCCCCCTCCCCCCTCTTCCTGCGAGTCTCCGGTTGTCAAAGCACCGGCTCGAACTTAATTCCTTTCTTCGCTCCTCCTCCAATGCAACCCCTGTGCGGTGGCAATCAGAGAGCCAGATCGGTGGCGGCGGATCTGTATATGTGCACCGCCCGAGCCGAAATTGCCGCTGCCGTTCGCCACTGCGAAATTATCTGCCAGTTCTTTCTGAGCCATGAGCGAGACGACCGATGGAAGTCCTCCGTCTGCTGCTGCTGTTGCTGCTGCTAAACGAGCTGCCAGAGCAGAGGCCCAGCGCCGTCGCCGTCAGAATCCAGAGGTGCGTGCCGCCGAAGCAGAAGCTTACCGTCGCCGCCGTCGAGATGATCCAGGAGTACGCGTCGCCGAAGCAGAGGCTAAGCGCCGCCGCCGAGAAGACCCTGCCGTTCGCGCCGCCGAAGCGGAGGCTCATCGCCGCCGTCGAGAGCAACCAGCAGTAAGCGAGGCTGAAGCAGAAGCTCATCGCCGCCGCCGAGAAGACCTTGCAGTTCGCGCCACCGAAGCGGAGGCTCATCGCCGCCGTCGAGAGCAACCAGCAGTAAGCGAGGCTGAAGCAGAAGCTCATCGCCGCGGCCGAGAAGACCCTGCTGTTCGCACCGCCGAAGCGGAGGCTCATCGCCGCCGTCGAGAGCAACCAGCAGTAAGCGAGGCTGAAGCAGAAGCTCATCGCCGTCGCAGAGAAGACTCTACCGTTCGCGCGGCCGAGGCCGAGGCCAAACGCAAACAAAGGCTCGCATTGGCTGCGCTCAAATTTCGCATTAGGAAGTAACGTAATCGTCGGTAATTTTTTATCCCAGTGGAGGAAGACATTTGATGAGAAAATAGGCGATTTAGGAAATATTTTGCCACAAAAAGTACTTCAATGCATTCAGCAGCAGTGGAGTTATTGGCAATGAAACACGGCCTCCGCCGTGCTCGTGTTCTTTCTTCAATGCTTTGCACTGCGAAGGCTGCGGAGCAGTGCGGCGAGCCCACAACGCTCCGCCTTCTAAATGTCACCGTGGCGCGCAGTTCAAATTTCACTGTGGACGTTAACATTGACGCCACAACTTCCACATTTGGGGCCTACGACGCGCTACACACAAGCCAAACGCGGGTGCCCTCAGCGAGCCGCAGTGCGCTTATCCAGTGGACTCGTGGCGGCCCCCCGCGGTGGCCTCGGTATCTACGCCATGTAGCCGACCGCAGCTTGATGTCAGCTATCGGCCAACAGCAGCCGTCTAAACGAATGACGAAATAGTGCATGCGATGACGAAGTAGTGCATCTAGAAAAGAGCGAGGACAGGGCCTCTTGTTTTGCTTTGGAAAGAAAGCATTTGAGAGGAAGGTAACTTCGCGATCCGCTTGCGAGCTCCACGCACCACGTACGGCAGCAAAACTTGGCTGAGATGTTCGCAACGGCGTATGCTACCCGCGGACGTTATTTCACAGAGCCCGCATGGTGGTTCAGGGCCCCTTTAAACGTGCATTTTGTACTTGCCATCCATCTGATTAGGGGGTCAGAAACCGGCAACCGAACCTGCGCCCTCCTGCTTAGCAGAAGCACGAAGCTGTCACTTAACCTTCCAGCCTAGTGGTTAAATGGGAGTTCGCAAGACACAATTCAAGTAGGAGCTCTGCCCTATGTGATGTTCCACTCTGCTTAAAAATGCTTATTGCACTACACTGTCATTTTCTTGCGATAGGAAATACGTGGAAACTCCAGGTGAGTTCCCGTCATCGGCGTCGCCGTGAGGCTCGCACAAAATCCAAGGCCGGTAACCGGTGCAGCGCGCCGTATGCTGCATGTGCGAGCGAAAGCACGCGAGGGGAGCCGAAGATCGCGGCCCAACAATCTGGCGCTCTCGAGGGAGGAAGGCTGAGAGAAAACGCGCCGTCTTCCGTCACGCGTGAGGCCGCACGGGGATGGGAGGCGGCGTGGTGCTCCGGCAGCAACTGCGTATTTCGCAACCGAGCACGAGGGAACTGTAGACGGCGGCTCAATACATCGTGCGGAAGGAACGAAGGCGTGAGGCAGCGCAGGAGGGAAGAGGGGTTGCTTCGACTCCGTCAAGAAGTACGTGTTTTGCACGGCGGCGTGCGCTCGCGCGCACCGTATTTTGAAAGGCATCTGCAGACGGCTGGTACCTGTGTGTGCGCTGTGTTCTCACCCCTTTTGCATTCAAGCGACAGATGGCGCTTAGCGCGCTGCTGCTGCTGCCCCGCTTGCTCACACCCGAGTTTTGACAGCGAGTGTCGGCGCTCAGCGACTGTGAAGTGTTCATGTTTGCTGGCGCGCGCTGACACCGTGCTTCGTTATTTCAGTTAGTAAACGAATCTTTCCATGTTTATACAGCCAATAAAGCGACCCCCCTTACTTCGTAGGGCTGTCTACTAAATTGCTATAGCAATCGATGCTTCACCTTTTGGGCGAAACTGCGATTTTTTATGCGAAGCATATTACGAGAGCTCAACCCAGCTCCTCAGGCGCGGCGGTGTCGCCTTCAATACCACGTGACACCGTGACGTCACGACAGAGGAGAAACGGGGCTCCAGCTCGCGCCGTCGCTCGCGGCGTCGACTTCAAGGCTGACCACGTGACACCGTGACGTCACGACGGAGGAGAAACGGGGCTCCAACTCGCGCCGTCGCTCGCGCCGTCGCGGCGGTATATAAGCAGCTGCGCTTGCCTCTGCTAGACACTCACGAAGTGAGATGCCTCCTGGAGACAGAGCTGCTCGTTGGAATGAGAAGCGAAGGTTGCGGCGTGCTACAGAGACTGTTTCTAGGTGGCTTTGCTACGGCGCAGCGACTACGCGCCCCGCATCGGACGCGGTGAGCGTCGAGCACAGCGGAGCGTTCGGCGCGACAACGAAATGTGCGCCTGAGCAAGCGCCGCACGCCTGAGCCGACGCCGACATCTACGTCTGTGATGGACGCCCCGTTTACACTTCGAGAGCTACAGACAGCACTCAGCGGCCTGCGGCGTCGATGTGCACCAGGTCCTGACGGCATCACCAACCAGATGATGCAGAACCTACCTCTGGAACACCGAAAGATGCTTCTAATCTATCTCAATCGAGTGTGGGAGACTGGCGACGTTCCTCCTTCATGGAAAGTAGCTCGCGTTGTCCCAGTGCTGAAGCCCGGCAAAGAAATGACAGACTTGGCCTCGTATCGTCCTGTATCACTGACGTCGTGCGTGGCTAAGCTTATGGAGAAGCTGGCAAGTAAGCGTTTATCTTGGTGGCTCGAAGATAGAAGGGCTCTGCCAACATGCATGACTGGATTCCGAACAGGTTTAAGCGCGCAAGACAGCGTCTTGGACTTGATAAGCCATATTGAACATCATAGAGCTTTCGGCCTTTCAACACTAGTTATTTTCCTAGACGTATCAAAGGCTTATGATACCATCCTTCAGAGCTCAATACTAAATAGTTTGCAGGCCATGGGCGTACAGGGTTATCTTCTGCGCTTCATTCACTCATTTATCAGTGATCGGAAAATTCAAGTGCGGTTAGGAAGTACCACAAGCACCGAAAGGGTGGTATCGCGAGGTGTACCTCAAGGAAGTGTTCTTTCCCCAACGCTCTTTAACGTTGCAATGGCTGGTCTTCCCGCTGAAGTGCAAAAACATTGCAGGCATGTCCATATGTCGATATACGCGGACGACATCTGTCTTTGGTTAACCGGATATCAACACAAGCGTTTAGCTCTGATAGCTCGACAGGCATTACTTTCAGTTCAAAATTACCTTCAAGGTGTGGGGTTGACTCTCTCGGTGGAAAAATCTGGCTTCATAATGTTTCCAGGTAGAGGAAGAAGGTATGCGCGGCTGAAGATAGACCTTAATCAATCTTGTCTTCGACAATTTAAACAGAAGTGCTTTTTAAGCGTCATTATCGACTACCGCCTACAGTGGCGACGAGCTGTGGACTCGGTTGTGACATCGATATCTTCGCGTCTCAATGTAATCCGTAGAGATGCAAGTGAGCAATGGGGAAATCACCCTTCTTTGTGACGAGTCGAATAATGTATCAGCTCCCTTTAATTTCCCCATCGCTATCACAGCTGGAACGACTTGAGGTTCTGCACAGAAAGGGCCTAAGAAGGGCTCTTGGCGTTCCGCAGACTGCTCCTAACAATGCAGTACTTTATGAATCTCTATCGAGACCTCTTAGCTTAGTCGCTTCACAAAGGTTATTGATGCAAATTGGCCGCCTCAAACAGACGGCAGCTGGCCGAGCCCTTCTACAGCGCCTTCGAAAGAGATCCGAGTCCCGAGTGTACTTGGCCCTTAATACTCTTGGTTACCTGGGTCTTTACGCTAGAGGTCGAATTAAGAGGTCGAAACCGCCTTGGTCTTTCGCGAGCCTCGATAGTTCGTTGGCAGTTCCTCACGTTCGTGCTAAGCGGAGTTCTCCTTTGGCAGCAACGCGTTCGCTCGTACTGGAACATCTTGAAACGGCATATGCACGTCATCTTCAAATTTTTACTGATGGCTCTGTGGACAAGGTCAGAGGATCTAGTGCAGCTGCTTTTCACATTCCCTCTTTGAACTTTGATTGGTCCGTTCGCTTCACTACAGTCGTGTCCTCCACAACGGCCGAAAGCGTTGCCATTGAGGCAGCTCTCAAAAAGCTACGGTTTTGTACGCCACAACCTGTGGTCATTCTTACAGATTCGAAATCCGCCCTTCAAAGGTTAGAGCACGGATTCCCTACTGATGCCTTATCTCTAAGCTCCCTACGTTCGGTGCAAAATCTCAGTGTCAAAGGCTTCTCCATACGATTCCAATGGGTGCCATCACACATAGGTAGCATAGGCAACGAGATGGCGGACAGCCTCGCCCATAGAGCGCTGTCTGGGAATCCTTCAAGAAAAGTGCCTCAAGAAGACGGGAGACTCTTCAGAGAAGCGGTGTCGTGCCACTTCAGTTCTTTGTGGAGCTCACCTCACAAGCCATGTGTGATCAAGGGTCTCCAAAGAAACCAAGCAACCTTACTGCTCCGCATTCTCACGGGCTCTGCTCGTACCCCTGCGTGGATGTTTAAGACTGGCCTGGCGTTATCACCATTATGTTCAACGTGTGGTGTGTTTGGTGACATAGAACATTACCTAATGTGCTGTACTGTGCATAACGCGGAAAGGAGGGTGTTATTCGGGTCTCTCAAGAACACAGGACTTCCTCACAGCTCGCTTCAGGACATAGTTTTCCCGCGCGGGAACCGGTTGTGTAGGAAGGAGGTCTCTCGCCTTCTGTTAAATTACCTACAGGACACGGATTTGGCTTCAACATGGTGAACTGAGGAGTGAACATTTGTAATTGGGAGGTCTGTGTCGGATTACGTGATTTAATTATTTTAAGTGTCGCTACGGTGGAGCAATTGCCGGCAGCAACTGCAAGGCTAATCCCTCCAGTAGCCTACAACAACTCAACAACAACAACTCAACAACCGACGCCGACGACACCGGCTTTTCTGCGACACGAGCTCCTTAACGCTGTCGCGTTAAAATAAAGGCTAGTATGCTTCGCATCCTGGGCTTAACCTTAGCTAAGCCACAGCCATTTTTTTTAGGTATCATGAGTTAGTTATGAGTTTTTATATAACGTCCGCTTCACTAGCATGTAGTTTCAAGGTTCAATAGTAGTAGCTGTTCTTTTAAAATTGCAGCAGCTGCGTAATGTTCCTGCTGCACTCAATCGTTAATTATTCTTATCTGCGTTCTGCTTTACGCTAATAGAACCGGAAAAAAAAGCTGTAAAGCAAAGGATGAAAGGGAAAAAGCAGACCTCAAAAATAAATATTCATCGTCGAAGTACGCAAGAACTTTGGGCGTTTCAAGTTGGCGATAACCACGTAATTTGAAATCAATTATAGCGCCAACTTATTGCGGGCACTCGTTGCCTGGCTTCGATGTCCGTACCACATGACCCCGCCTTTCGCTATCGAGGCAAGTGCAATTTGCCTCATTTCGTTAGGCAGCCTTCGTTGTGCATAACGATGACGAGGAAGGAAAGCAGAAAAAATAAAGAAACCTATTTTCACCTCAGCGCTTAGTAAGAAACAGGGAAGAACAATGACTACCGCTTCTATTGTTAAGTACCCCTGCTGTTTTAACAAGGCGGTAATTATTTCCCTGGCGCATTATTCTTCAGGGTAACGAGCAATGGGATTGTCTTTTATTCATTCGAAGTTTTAAATGCTTCTCCTTCGCTCTGGCGGGATGTAAATCTTCGTTAATGCGTTCAGTTGAAGATCGCCTAATTCTCGCATAGCAGCTCTAATGACGTCTTCAAGTACAGAGCGAAAGGCGAGAGCTGAGCATGATTGCGATAAAAGGCTTTACCTTAATGGTAAGATGCGATTTTTTTCTTTTGCGCTCGTTCTTAGGGGGAACGAAATAATAGGGCTAACAGTCTGCGCGCATATTTTTCAGCTTCATTTGAGAAACTTCACGGGGGTGCTTTGGGAAGGCAAGTGCTGCGTTCGCAATTCCGTCAGGCTGCTGCTGCTTTGATTTATTGTCGAATGGCACCGTTTTCTTCCGCAAAGCCCTTTTCTAATAATCTGTTGCACATAGTTTCCTAGAGAAGTACCTGTAATTGTGAGGTCTAAGTGTTAAAAAAAAAAAGAAAGAAGAATGCATGGACTTAATAAAAGTGCGATTCATCATTCAATATGCAAATATGTGGTTATAAGCTGGCAGCACGTTATTGTTACCTTGAGTAATGTATTACTGGACCCATACTACCGGTACACTGAATGTCTCGCTAAATATAACCTCATCTTGAATAGTTGTACATTGTGCTAGGTTGGTAACTGAAATATAAAATTATATACGTTCTCTACATTGAAGTAAATGATATGTAAATGCTGTCTGGCTCGCAAAAAAACACATCATAAGTGTTCTTACATATGTCTTGTTTTTATTTCATTATTTCTAGTTTCAATGCCGCGTGGGGCGTTACAGAGGGATGTGAATATTGCTACACATAGCAGAAATTGCACTTTAGGTCATGTTGGCTTCGGAAAGCTCGTGATGCAAGGGGAGGGCCGGCTCCAGCTGAAACCGGTCCTTTGCATGGTGGAGTCACAATGCTGGTTATTGAGGCTGCTTGGTATGTGGTATACTTGGTGATGAGGTCGAGACTAGATGGCATATGATGTGCAATAATCAATAATTTCTTTAGGTCGAAATTCGTATGATAGATCTCGTAAAAGAGAACATGGTTTGTGATGTTTCGTCTTGCTCGAGGTGGATGACGCCAAGCTTGATTTTAATCTAAGTTACGCTTGCGCTATGAAATAATTATGAAGGACAGATTGCGTGCTTTCACATGGCTTCAGTTAACGAGGTGAGCAAGAAGGTGCGAAAATCAGCAGTACAAACAGCATATCCAAGTTTGGATCTGACAAGAAACCTACGCTGTTTAAAACGGATGATCGGGATACAAAGTAAAAGAAATGAAATGTAACATTAGAAAAAGATTTTAGCCATGAGTTCAATATGAGCTTACCTGTACTATGCCGTATGTCAAGTTGATGATAGAAAATAGCAATTCCAAAGCGGCAATAATAACCGTGTACGGAAAACTGCAGGGGGATGACAAATACGGGATGAGCACGTTATAGTTTACGTTTGTTCACATCTAGTTTCATTAACCAACCAGAACGCCATGCTTCAGTTGCGTTACGATCAGTTTGAAGCTGATATATGTAACGAAGGTTAGTTATTTCTGTGAAAATCGCGTAATCGTCAGCAAGAAGCTTAACTTGGGAGGAAAAATTGCTACGAAGCTCATTATTTGATAAAACAAAGGAGTAAAGGCCCGACAGCGTTCGCTTGTGATGAATCAGTAGGGATAGACATAGTGGTACAATCAGTTGCGGGCTCGGACCAAGGTTATTAATGATATAAAAAAGCATTCTGACTACTTAAGTACATCGGCGACATTATTATGAGTTTTAAGCTTCAGAAGATGACTACAGTGGCAAACGATGACAAATCCTTCCTGAATGTTCACAAAGCTATGCTTTCTATAAAAGAACTGTAGTCAAGTACAGAAAACACTATAACCATGTGTACAATATTTTTGAGAGGTGACATTTTGGATGATTTCATAGTGTAATAGACAAAGAAGACAAAAGTTAAGTGCAGCCGATTGTACAGAGCTATATACGGTGAGGGTACTATAAAATATTCTGATAAGTAGGGCGTGTGCTCATTACTTATGAGCAAGAGTCAATGCCTACGTTTTGCACGTGAACAAGCGTTTCTGCTCTTAGAGCCGGTGCCTTTTATCATTGAGCGAAGGTATTACTTTCTTGTGCAGAATAGCAAACACACATTCAGAACACGCTGAACGAATTTTGAGTAAATGCTTGTGCAACGAATAATTCAGTAAATGTATGATGATTTCATGTTAATTTTGAAAGATCCTTGCGTGGAACGAATTTTTTGCTGTTCACAGCTCTGCGAAATCAGCATTGATGCGCTAGATGGCATTGCTTTCAAATGCAGCAGTGATTCAAAGGCTCTGTAAGAACTTGTAATGCTGCGACGTAAGTTGAGACAAGCCGCTCCTGACCTAAGACTTCGCGCAGGGTGTCGTCTCGTTCCAGCCACTCTTATGTCGACAAACCTTGTATGTCTAGGGCAGACATTTTCTAACACTCGTTGCAAATCATGCCAATGGAAGACTCAATTGAAGGTGCGAATTGCTTCCCGATTTTCGAAAAGAAACTGAAGTTGGGACTTGTTTACATTCGAGTTCGATTATCCTACACTTAGGCTGCTTGAATGCTGCTTAATGCTTTTCTATGTTTTAATTATATTGTTGACTGCCATATTGTTTGCAATTATTTCCATGTGCCGTATGCTGTTTGTATATACCGTAATAGCAAATACCATTTGCTGTAAGTACACTCAACGTGTTCTGTTTTCATGGCGCTATTTTTTTTTGTGCCGCATGTGTATTTTGTGCTTTCGCATTTTTTATCCTGCCTGCTCATATAACCCCAAAACTGCTAACACCATCACCACCGCCACCACCAGCAGCGCCACCAAGACCACTTCCTTTTTTCTCCTTCAAATGAGAATACCCAACCTGTAACAACCAGCAAGATCTCACATTGTTGGAAATAAATAAATATCAGGGAGTATTTGTATAGGCATTAGTACGGCATGCCTGGCGGAGAAGATGCAGCACAAATACATGCTTCATTTAGTAGATAATTACCTATACCTTACTTAATTGCAAGTCAGACATAAGTGATAAGTAACCAACATAGACAACAAAAAAGCGCATCTGACCATTATAGCATTTATTCAGGTTGTGCACTTAAAGCGTATGCTTTTATTTGGAAGAATTCAGCAGAGCTCCAGCATTTCATTTTCGTGTACAACAATAGTTGGTGTCATCTTAAAAAAAAACAAAAAAAAAACGCCGTAATTGCTCAGTGGCTATGGTGTTAGGCTGCTGAGCATGAGGTCGCGGGATCGAATCCCGGCCACGGCGGCCGCATTTCGAGGGGGCGAAATTTCCGGTGTCCTCCCCCACAGCGTGCCTCATAATTAGAAAGTGGTTTTGGCACATTAAACCCCATAATTTAATTTTTTTTTATAAAAAAAGGCGACAATGGTGATCAGCGCCAACTGTAACGTCACCTGCTATGCAACACTGAAATATGGCGTTAAACTGGGCACTATTCTGTAAAAACAACTGGACTTGATTGGAGCGACATCAAGCTAGACCTTACTCCAGTGCCTTCTGCTGGAAACGTCCAGTGTGTCATGGTGGAGTGGCGGGTGAGCTTTACGTATGACGGGTTTTACCTACACGTCATATTTTCCCAGAACAGAACGTGTATATATCCCGCCACATCAGCTCGTCCCCTGTAAATACACTTTGGGAATGCCACTGCATGAACTTCGATAATCAGAATGGGGCCGTGTCTTCGTTGTGCAGTTATTTAATTGTGGAGGAAAACTGAAACTCACAGATGCTCTGCGATTCCCGCGAAATGTGCTAGGTGTGTTATGCAGCACGCTGGTCAATTCGCTTTATTTTATGCGGTCGCACCCATACCGGCCTGGTAGCAGAAAAATTCGCGCTAGTGTTCAGGGTTACACGCTTGTATACTTCTTTCACGTATCCGTCAAGTTAAATGAACTAAATATAAAAAAAGAAACTGAGCGTCCTCAAGTGTGCCGCTCTTTTTTCTGGCGTAAGCTGCCTTACTTAAGCTTCTTCAATTCTAGATGCGCAGAGTAACGCAACTCACTCAAATAAGCGATCTCTCTACACGGCGCTAAGAAGGGCACACTGGGTCCCTTTGTAAAAGAAGTATGTCACGTTCCTGAGGCTTCTCAGTGAATTTAGGGCAACGTCGGCCAAGAAGGCTAATGCAATATCCCGGCAGTCGTCGTTTCCCGATATTCGCTTTACGATAGAACCCGTCCGAGGGAAGGCACTCGAGTACTTGCAGTCAGGCAAACTACATCCCCTAGATGGCTTAAAGTCGAAGGGAAACAGCCACGGAAAGTTATTTCGCCACAAGCGAAGAGTTTACGGACGGCATGGGGAGGCAAAAACTTTACTACGATACCACGTACGTAAATAAATATGAACAAAAACTGCGCTAGCGACTGAACACCAGAGCGGGAATAATAGGAGCAGGACAACAGCGTACATTTGCGCTTTTGTTAGGTGTAGCCGTAAAATATTTCCCAACGACGCCCAAGAACCGCTGCTGTACTTGCAAGTTGCCTCGGTGTTTCCTTAGCAAAGAGCCTTCTTGACAGACACTAAAGCTGCAGGGATCCTTTTATGTCTTCCTCACTTTCTTCGCTTCTTCATTCGTTTTTTTTTGTTGTTGTTGTCTTTCCTTTTCATTATATGAGCAAGAAATGGCAAGTTTTCCCGCATTCCTTCCAATGAGCCACTCTATGACAATTGCCTCAGTGGTTCATGTTTCTATGAGCGTGGCAGCAAATAAACAAAAGAAGACTATGTCGCACGTCCGCATTTTACGCCATTTTTGTGATGATACCGCAACCAAGGAACGTTTGCCTCGGTTTGCTTCGAATGTAACGGTCCATTTTCCTTCCGCTGACGACACTTCCAGATGAGTGACTATCCATTTAAGGGCATCTTTTGATCCCCGCCACAGATGAGCCAAAGTGACAGTTACCACTGGCGACCACGTCTAGCACATTTTTCATTCTATGTGTGATGTCAGAAGCGGGATAAACTTTCGTGCCCAATTGTACAATAATAATCTGCAGCCGGGGCGTTTACAGGAGTGGATCTGAATGTCTGATTTCATGTTCCGTTCGCATGAACTCTCTCGTGCGCCCCGGCAACAGTCGCATGAAAAGCTGCTTTGGAGCAAATCAGGTGAACAAGCTCATTCTTATATGCACCTAGAAAATTCACCACATGCTCGCAAACGACGCTGCTACTAATCTTGGTGCATTTTTTTTTCAAGCCAAGTGACATCAGTTTCAACCAGTAAGACCCCATAGCGCTTGCTTTCCTATTCTGGGAATGCAAAGGGTAGGGCTAGTTTGGTGCAGGTGTTGAAGTAAAACGCACTACTGAGCCAAAAGATCGAACGAACGATCCACGCGAAGGATAGACGTGACAGCTAGATGCCTGTATTTGTACATGTATCTCTAGCGTAGATAGTTTCCCACTTTTCCCATCTAGACCCCGATTGGCCGGAATCAGAGTAATTAAACAGCAGAGGCCGCTAGAACACTGAGATTTCCGAGACGTTACTTCAGTTCATGAAATCTACTCTCTTCATTGACCGCTTGTAGATGTGATAGGCAGCCCTATTTGCTCGCACTGCTAATGCTTCCTTCCCTCTCCATTCCTCCTTCAACTCTCCTTCATTTCATCCCTTAATCCCTTTCTCTCTGCACGTATCCTGTTTACCTCTCTACCTTTTCTCTCCGCTTGCCCCCATAGTAGTGGTGGCCAGATTCGCTTTGCATAGGTAATAGCAACTGGTTAGCTATATTCAGGTAATTCTTTAAAATTTTGCAGAAGAACTTATAATATGCCCAAAGATAGTTTTAATGAATGAATGGATATACCATTTATTTTATCAGGATGCTTTGCATGTTTTGCATTCGCACACAGCCGAGGAAGCTTACTATTTTTTTTTCACGTATATAAGTGGGCAGATATATGTTCAGCAATCAACGCACATTAAACGCTATGCACCCAAAAGACCATTCACTAAGAAAATTACGAAAAACATCAAGCACGAGATGTAGGAACTAACCCACTCTTGCGACGCAAAGGCAAAATAGTTGTTTGGTAGGGACGTTCAGAGAATCCAGAAAATCGATTAAGTTTATCTCCTATAATAATGCTAGACGTAAAAAAATGCGAACGAACCCTATCGCAATGCGAGTTTCGGAGCATCTACAAGACAAAGTTGTAGCTGAACTTATCACTCACGTATGAAACTGCAAGCACTTGAACATGTCCTCACTTGTAGTTTCTGGAACCATGTAGACTACGTGTGTTTACTTTTATCAGTTTATTCCAGTAAAAAAATATGCCTTGATCACCGCACGTCTGCGAAGCACGTAAAAACATTACTGTTCAAGTATAATGAAAAACACAAATTGCTTTTGCGTTGGCATTGACTTGACGCTACATTATACTTTCTAATTTGTCACTAGATGAATCGATTAAAGTAGGATTGCTTAACGGGAGGTACCGTAACGTAACTCTGAGAACACGAGCTTATTTGCATTTCGTCCCCGTGACCAAAGACCAAACCCGTGACATCGGGTTCTGCAGCGCAGCGCCATTGACGCGGGGCTATCGGCGCGAATGTCTATACCTCCTACCACAGTGCAGAAGTACACCAGAGCAAGCTAGCTTTTGCCGACTTTTCTGTGCCCTTACAAATCTTTTTTGTCCTCTTTTTTTAAAAGCGAAGCTATCTTTGTGAATCCTCCCGAACTCTCGTGCTGCTGGGTGTCCATACATAAAATAATCGTTCAAATAGAAAAGAGAAAGTCGGACTTAGCGCCTGATCCTGGGATCGAACCTCCAATCCCCCAATAGAGCAAATCAATGCTCCAACGTTAGGCCCCCCATCGCACGTGTACTTTTGTCGTGCCAACGCCAACTGTCTCTTTCAGACGAATTCGACATGTGTCACGTTCTGTACCACGGGGGCACGAGAGTACATGCACGTGCGCCATTTCCCGTCACACCAAAGGCGCAAGAATTAAATCGGCATATGATTATCCGCTTCACTTCACGTAAGTTCCAAGATGTACGTTGTATCACAATCATTTTTTTTCTATCTCTTCTGTCAATTGCATATGGGTAGCCTATTCAACAGCGTTCTATCCTTAACTATATGTGTGCTATAGTGGGTAATAAATTGATAGGTTATGGTATGCTTACTCTAAGTTCGGCGCATATATGTGTGGACAACGACATAGTGGTTCGATCCGTGCCGGGGCGGCCGCATTCCGATGGAAGCGAAATACAAAAGTGCTCGTGTACATTGATTGATGTACCCGCCGAAGAAGCCCAAGTGAAAAAAAAAAACTCAGTGCCCTTCCATTCTGTGAGGGAGGAAGACCAGCGAAGCTGTGTATGAGGGCTGCCTAATGGAGAACTGCACCTCCACCGCGGGTCGGTCGGGCGTTGGACTTTCGTCAGGATGGGCCCACGTATGGGGAGGGCTTAACGCCAGCTTTACCGCCTCCGCGGGTCGGCTGGACGTTTCACTACCTTTGGGATCGGCCAACGTATGAAAGTTGTTGCTCTCTGCGCGGACGCGATCCGCCAGATCCTACCTATAGACATCTTCGCTTTAACAAATATCTATACATCTGGGGTGTCCCACTATGACGCGCCTCATAATCAGATAACGGTTATAGCGCGTAATGTCCCAGAATTCAAATAATTATTTTAATTACTAAGAGAACGTGCCCTAGGGCCAGAAATAAGCGTGGCCCCATCACGCTAATAAATTAACTTTCTGTGTTTATAGCACCAAGGGAGGAATGCTAGAAGTCAGCGAGCGCGTCATTTCACTTTCGTAGGACAATATACGGCCGTGAAGCGAAATAAAATAACAGCACCAGCACGTGGGAGTTCAGAAGAATGCTCGCGGCTTCCTCCACTAATTGAATACTACCACCACAGGGGGAAAAAAAACAGAAGCAACGTTTTCTTCACTGCTCTGACACGCGCTTCGGGCATATTCCCAGTGCTTGGATATCGCAATTTAGGGCACCGGTTCGCGCCTTTACCCGCTTTCTTGCTCCTCAGTTTGCGCAGAAACGAAAACTAATTTAGCCGCGGGCCCGTTTTCTTATTGGTGTCGCCGCATCTTCACGCGCACTCAGGGGGCACACGCACATGAATGGAGACGCACGCACTGCTGTATGGCCTGCAGACAGAAGCTTATTTGCTGCTGTTTTCAGAACTTGCGGGGCCTGTGCGAACTCGCACAATGAGCGCGACACGACGGCGGTAAACAATGTATTACGCACGTGAGAGATTGCTGACACTCTTAGGCACTTTGCGTCAAGCTTGGCGACGCGCTTCCGAAATGAGAAAGCTGCTGCATCGAGGAAAGAATATCCAAAGAACTCCCATCAAACTTTTCTTTCTTCAGTCTAGCCTCAGTCGTGAGGCCCTGGAGCTTCGGACGTTGCCTTATTCTTTATTATTTTTTTCTTCTTAATTTGCAAGACTGTTAGCTTTCAGCGGAATTGGGACAACAACGGTTCGGCTATAAATAGAAGGGCATTCGCCGCATCATACATTCACTGATTAGATTTGTGAACTGCGCATCAGCTGGCTGAGGCATAGACGAAAGCCCTTCCAGAACACGTGCACAAAAAGGAGTGCGGGGTACATGTTTCTCTCATTTTGGTATTTCAACTGTACAAGTACAGGCTACCTTTATTTATGGTGCTAAGCTTTATCTATTGTACTATTTATTGTACTATTTGTTGTATAGAAAATTATAAGGAATTATAAATTAAGTATCGGAACTCGAGAGCAAAGCGGGTGTCTTTCCTGTCGCGCGAAAAGGACATTATGGGGAAGTCGCCGACCCGAAGCACGGGTGACTAGGACCTCAGCCAATACTGTGGATGTAGATCTTGGGATTTAGTGGCACATAATCACTCTGGGAGACATACTTATTTTACCATTCTTCTTCTTCCGTACCACACGCGGCAATGTCCGCTCTTGCGGCAATCAGCACAAAATCCCCACATAACATGACAAAAAAAAAGTGCAACGCACGAGGTTTGGCTATTCTGGTAGGCGAAGAGCGATTGAGAAATCGAGTTAGTTCTTCAGACATATCTAAAACACTTGACGGCGCTAGAAGTGGCGTCGTCGTGTAGTCGTAGGTGTTTCGTCCGCGTCTAGATAGCGCCATCTAGTGCTTTTCGTTTGTCCCATGTTTTCTCGCCCCTACAGTGCACACCAATACATTCCTTCTTTTACGCTCACTATCATAACCAATGCACTCCAAACAACGAAACAAAAGGCCGTAGTAGGTCATGTGATAGATGGAGCTGAGTCCAGGCTCTTGTATTGCACGATCAGATTTCAAATCTCTCGAAAGACAACGAGGCGGTCGCTAACATTGCTCCAGCAGTAATTTTTCCAACATTGGGCTCATCGGAAAATGTTATTTTGTTATTCTATCTATCTATCTATGACACTCGAAGACCAATGTGGGTTAGCGACTGCAACGCAGTCTTGGACAGCGTCCAGAGCCCAAAAGTTTCATTTTTTTGTACCAGCATCAAGTGTTGATTGTTTCGATGGTGCAAAGCGCGTAAGCTGACTACTACTACTACTACTACTACTACTACTACTACTACTACTACTACTACTACTACTACTACTACTAATAATAATAATAATAATAATAATAATAATAATAATAATAATAATGTGCAGCGGCAAATTACGGCCTCTTAAAGGAAAAGGTTTTTGATAAAACGTGTACCAAAGTTATGCAAGACGAATCATTGAATCTTCCTTCTGAAAAAAAGAAGACCATTGAATAATGCAAGAGTTAAACAAATTAATTTACGCAATATTTGTCCTGAAAAGCTTCTTCACCTCGTTGATTACAACCCTAATATTGTGCTCACAGGCGAGAAAAAGTCCTTAATTGAACAAAATTTCAAGAAGATCATGCCTTATTCTTTTATTTTGCCGCGCTGCTCAGCCTCGCCCTCGAGGATCAACTATGGGCCGTCCAGCGGGCCGAGGATGCCGCCAGGACCCAAGAACTGCTGGCCATCGCCTAGGCGGGGCCTTTGGTCCTCCCCACCAACTCGCAGGGCACGCAATAAAGTTATTCCCTCCTCCTCCTCCTAGCTTAGCAGCCCATACAAATACTCATATAAGTCAAATTCCATATTGCCATTAAACATTTTTATTTTCTTTTACTAGCAGTTGCGATGGCATCTTTCCTGCCATCACACGGCTCAAATGATGCCCATTTCTTTGCAACGGCGTGTTTGAATGCGTTTTGCCGTAGCGCGGCAGAAGGGGCCACCGTTCAGTTGGAGAGACATAGCGTGCTGCCTGTATGTGTGAACATAGACTGGGCCTTCACCCCTCGATATTGAGAACCAATCTCAAGAACACAGGCGAAATAGCGTCCTAAATTTGCTGCCGCGTTGAAAACAAGCCTAGCAAAAGTCTACAACACCATCACTTCCCCTGAAGGGCACAGACGGGTAGAAGCGAATACACGTTCGGCCTCAAGCAAGCAGGCATATAGGCAGGCCACGTTCCACTATGTAAGGCGAGGGCAAAGCTTCTTCTTTCTTTTTTTCATTAGTGCAACGGAAGGCTGCTACAGACCTCGCGAAAAACTGGCGCGCTATAACGTAAAACTATTCCAAACTTTTCTGTTCCATTTCTGCTATCAGCCCTCCACGATTGGTGAAAAACTTTTTTCGACCACGCCCACTTCACGTGTCTGTCACGCGACGTCACGAAAACCGCGATAGCTCCCCATCTGATATGATGTGTACTCACTGATTATGCATGACTTGACCGAAAAAAGAAAAACAGTTATTTCTAATTCGACCCCTTTTCGCCATTAGCTCTCGGCTATTGGTAAAAAGTTTTCGGGCTGCACCCACTTCACCTGCCTGTCTCGCGACGTCACAAAACCGCGCAAACTCACCTCGTCAAAGTGACGTGTACGCGATAAAGATGCATTAATATGCCGAACAAAATTGAATTTTCTTCGGTATAGCCGCAGGCTGCCCCGTTCCGAAAGGAATAAAAGATGCCTGCCGCCGATCGCTGAGACGCTGGCTACTCGAACCTGCCGGAGAGCATGGGTGCACTTGCGTATAATAAAACTTCTTGCGTGGCTGTGTAACGTTTTCGAGCCTTTTCGGCACGTTTACCACCTCGTTCTGCCAACTCTTCTTTGCTGAGGGTCAGTTTTAGCGTGATTCTTAAGCTTCCGTTGCATGCCGGCGTGATTTTCGACCAGCCACCACAAGCTAAGTAAGGGAAAGCCGACCAATCGCAGACGCCGGCACCACCCTCTTCATCCGGTTATCGACTTTCAGTGCACTGGCTCTGCCCCAGTGAATCCCTCTCCACTTGAGCGTTCTCCTCGCTTCTTGTCAGCCAATTAGATACGACAAGCCGCTCAGTGCAGGTAATGTTATTCGTTTTTTCAAGCAAACAAAATGACCTCCTATGAACGAGGAGAGCGTTTGATTGGTCTGTTCAGACAACGCTGCGGGTGACCGCCTGGTGCTTGCGTCGGTGGTTACGCAAATTTGACGTCAGGAGATTGGAATACAAACATATCAGAATAGTTTTACGTGATGGGGCCCCTGCTTACGTGGTAAAAGTATAAGCACGATAAAATTTTACAAGTGTCACAAAGGAAAAAAAAAACTGTCTCATGTTATTCCTAAAGAGAGGTGTAAGCCGATAACATGGTGGTCAGTTTTACCAATCAACGCTCGTGCACCAGACATGAAACGATGCATTGCCAACACCGCCTTCAAAACTTCTCATCGGTTCTACTTCCTACTGCCACTCATATAAACCAGAGAAGTACTGGTGGGCTGCATTATGTGTGTGTGTGCGTTTTTTTATTTTAGTTTAGTTGAGATACGGCGATTATTTCAAAGCGCTTGTTGAATTTTCTTCTTTTATAAGGTTTCTGCTAACTTCTGCCATGAAGCTTTCACTCCCGACCACGCAACGGACACTTTTCTGTTGTCTATTATCTTTTCAGCATTTCAGCATCAATATACCTGAAGATTATGCTGCTTATTATTTCGAAATACTGATAGCGAAATACTGAAGCCTCCCCCCCCCCCCCAAACCTGCAATTACGGCACTACTACAGATTTTAATGGCGCTGAAAGTTGCCAACCCGCATCATGTGCTAGGTCCATGTAACAACCAGTTATCCCAGATCAAAAATTAGCCTCAAAACAGACAGAGAGGCGCTTTTAATGAATCCTGGAGAGCTTTGCTAAGCAGTATACCTAGCATGCTACTAGAGATGGCAATCATGCTAGAAATAATAAAAAGAAACGTTCATATTGTAAATCTTGATGGCACTTCATATTCTTACAACTTTTTTTCTGCGTATCGTCTTGATACGGGAACGTCAGCAGTTATATTGTGAGTTCACCGTCGCAATAACGACAGTGAGTGTCTATTCTGGAAGCTGTTTACACATTCCCTGTCTTCGGGGTACAAAATAATTGAGGAACAATTTTGCAGTTTGCACACACACGCACAATCAAATTAGGAGACTCATTAAACCCACGTGGTGCACAAACAAACCACTCGTGACAACGTTTGAATATATTCGCTCCTCGGCTATTTTTCCAACGCCTTCCTTCGATGCTTTGATACGGCTCCTTGAAAATTCAGGACTGAGATGTTTCCGGGCGACCGCTTTCATGCTTTGCTCACGGAAACCATCCTACACGAAACACGATAGCTTTACAAACACGATAGACACTTTTCGCAATTCACATTTGCTTTCAGTTTACAAAAGGAGAGACGGAATATCAGCCGCGATTTGGCGGTTCCGCTTCGTCTCGCATATCTTAGATTCGCTTGGCTAACATCCGGCACGCGTGTATCGTTGGTCTAAGATGTCTCCACAGTGGAGTCAGTTCATGAGTTAATGCGAAGAATAAAAAGCCGGCGAAGTACGCCCACCACGGTGGAGTCATCTATACGTGGGCATTTCATGGTTCCTGCACTACACTCGGCGAGATGGACTACTTCAACTTCACGCTCACCTCATCATCATAAAAAAGATACCTCGGTGACTTCTTCCGCTTGAGCTCATGCGTGCTTCGGCCACGTGGGCGGCTGGAAAGTGGAAAGCACATTCCGCCTTAAGACAAGCTAGTGCTAAAATGCAACGCGGAGATACCGCCTTAGGCAGTCTCCAAGATCTACAACGGTCGCTCTTTAATTCCATCCACACGTTCACTGTCAATCATTAAGACTGCTACAATGGTTATCCAGAATGCAGTGATCGGGTTGTGGTCAGCAAATGTCAGAAAGTTCATTTCCTCGTGACTTCTTTTTTGTTACATAGACTGCCCATACTTTTTTTATTGTTTTCTCCTTCCTTGAGACGCACGTGACATTGGAAATATCGTTTTCCCATCTCCGCAATTACTAGATGATGCCGCTATATTCAACGCTTGTTGTGCGGCAGTGCCCTTCACACCAGACCATCAAACTTTGTACTGGACATTCATACGTCAGAAGTACGTTTCTGCACTCGCATAAACAATGCAGACGGGAAGCCATGAAAGTATTATAATTCTGAAATTGGTGACTACAGACTTGATACGAAACCTGATAATGGCTTCATGGATGACTTTTGTGAATGTTTATCATCTGAGTGTTGAACTTGCTTTCACCTTTGCGCATCCGTCTTGCTATGTCATCATCATCCCTCATCACACCTTTATGTCCCCGTTCCCATTCCCCTTGCGCAGAGTAGCAGGCTAGAGCGCCTGAGCTCAGGCCGACCTCTCTGCCTTCTTTCAAATAAATTATCTCTCTATATATAATTCTGAAATATTTCTATACGGGGAATTCGGGATTTGTATTTTCGCTTAACTGTTAACATCCCTTGAGTCGCATGGAATAATTTCTCTATGTGCATCAGCAATAGCTTATTTTGCATTGTCGCGTCCAGTGTCCTCGCGTGCAATCTGTGTATGGCTAATACTGGCAAATAAATGGAAAAGGTATGTAGACCGAGAGTAAGGAATACACAACAGTATTATCTTCAAGTGATCTATCTCGCGAGACTAATGAAATTTTCTTTATTATATTGATGCACGTTATACCTGCCTTATTTGCTATAAAAGTGGAAAGTTGGATATCGCCTATAAAAGATTGAAACAACGCTAACAGCACTTCATTTCCTAGCTTCCAAGCCTTAGAACTGAATTCACTCTCTGCATGTTTTGTGCTTGCAATACAAAAATTATTTTTTTCTGTTTATTTTGTAATAGGCGTCTCTATTGAATCCTAGACTTTTTTCAGGACTTGCTCATTACTACGTGTTCCCTGCACATCAATTTTCGGTGGTCATTTTCCGTTTTGTAGCTCATTTATGTACGGACGACATGGCGTTCCTGATGGACTTTCGGTAAATGTATAATTTTTTTTTACTAGTAAACACTGCAGTTACAGAAAATAACGCCTTTTTATGTGCTAGCTCCTGCCTTTCTGGTGCGGCGCTTACGATATTGTGAAGCTGAACATGTAGAGCTCAAATGATAGGAGAATCAAACATGATGTAACAGAAACCTTAATAATATTAAGCTCGTTTCTAAAAAAAAAAGCCAAGAGAGATAAATACGTTAGGGTACCAGACAGGTTCTCTTCCGAAGTCCCACAAAGAAATGTGAGCGTGAAGACTTCAGTTTAAAGTTGTGTAAAAAGTGCAAAAAACACAGGTCTGGGTGGCACACGCAGCACAGTCACAGCGTAAGCTGGAGGAGTGACTCCATATTAAAATTTCGTGACGCCTTGTAGAATGCAAGGCAACCGCAGCACAAATATTGCCCGCATCGATGACGAGCGGCGTGCATCTCACATGACGTGAATGCTCACTCGCAAATGCGCCTGTATAGGACATCTTTCGCAACAGCTAGCAAGCTCTGTTGTGGCGCAGTTGTAGAATAGCAGAGGGCCCCGGTTCCGTAACGGGAGGAACTGGGTATTATTTTTCCTCATTCCCTGGCGATATCTTCAACGGACTTCGGTGGCGGAACACGTAACCAACCGAAACGGCTATTGGACTGAATAGATAACAGTTCACGCTGTAAAACATCGACTCCTGCGCAGATAGTACGCTTCTTGCAATCGTGGATGACACTGTCACTCGAATGATCGTGGGAGGGGGGTGCACCCCGCAGGAGCGATAGCACCGCAGCTTACGCTAGATTGTAGAGCATGAAATTACTAAAAATATCCCTTAAATAACGAAAAAAATATGTGGTTTAGTATCTGATATCTTTATGAGAAAATAACTAGCCGGTATAGCTTAAAGCCACTAACAAATTAACTCCTAAAAGTAATATATTAAAGTAAACGACGCACTTTCTTCATGATACGGCATCATAAATCACTACGTCGTTCCTTGGCAGCAATAAATCTTTAGCAAATGATACTGTTTACAAAGAGTGTTGTCCCCTTTTCGTCGGTTGACATTTCTGACATCCGGCGGGAAAGCTAAGTGACGGTCGGAGATTGCAGACCGAAGGAAAATGTGTGCTCTGAGACAGTCAACAGCAATGTGCCTCTGAATCATATGATCTCTCGCGAGGACAATTTTTGCTGGTGTTGAGGAGCACCGAGGAAGCCCTTGCACTTGCGTGCCACTTCACTGTGTGTGTTTTCTATAGAGAGAACATTCGTCTTGCATGTGTTTGACAAGACTGGCACGCTGTAACGTAGACGTCGCAGGAGCAATACCTTATACAGCTGCAGCATAGGTTGCCATGGTTTACCCCAAGTTTTCCTGCAAAGAAATTTGAACAGGTGAGCAAGGCCAGAGAGTGTAGGTGCACTAAAAGATTTCGCTGCATTGTTTGTATAATGCTGCATTCTATATTTATTTATTTCTTTAAGTGCGTCTTGCAATATTTTGTGCAGTTCTTCGGTATTTTGCTACCAACATTTTATTCTGCATGTAACTTGACCCTCTTGCTTTAGTCTTCAAAAGTATTGCCCTATTTCGTAAATAAATAAATAAATAAATAAATAAATAAATAAATAAATAAATAAATAAATAAATAAATAAATAGATTGATAAATAGGAGAACTCAAACGACCTTCTCGCAAAATGATAGCGTTCATTAAGAGTCTACAGAGGCAGCTTATGCATCTGTGACCAAGTTCTCATCTTGGTTGTGGTGCTTACAACAGCCTCATCAAAACCTAGCTATTGCTGAAATAAAAAATGGCAAAGATCTGTCCCCGGATGTGAAGCAACTGCACACTGCTATTACTGCACTAGACGTACTAAGAGCATATATATATATATATATATATATATATATATAGAGAGAGAGAGAGAGAGAGAGAGAGAGAGACATACATACATACATACATACATACATACATACATACATACATACATACATACATACATACATACAGACGGTTCTACTTTGCGTACAAGCTTAAAGACCTTTTCGTCGTTCAGACACAACAGATCACAGCCAACATCACTTGACATCACTTGATAACATCTACGGTGACATAACTTGCAGGCGTCCGTGCCACATTGAACTATGTCGCCGATAAACCGGCTCCAAAATGAGTTATACCTTGTGATTCTAAAGCAGCTTTTCATGGTCTTAAGACTGGTGCACATCGTCTAGCATACCAACACTTGGCATCCGACGTAAGTGAAATGCACGATCATGACATAGTAGCAGTGAATGCTACAGCCTTTCCATGGCGTCCCACTCACGCTGGCATCGTCGGCAACGACCATCGTGACAAGGCTGTCCTATCTGCCCACGAAGACACCCAGCCGCTTTTAACAGTTTTGATGAGGACGTCTGCATGCCCGCAAAAAGACACAAGTTTTCTGGAGTTTTCCAAGTGTCTTCAATTGCTGAGTGCCTAAGCTTTGTCCCTAGTTACGGTTACATCTGCCATTTAGCATTTCACACTGCGAAAACACGTTGGTGTGACGCTTCTGGCTGAGAATGGCGTTACGAACGCTTACTCCTACCGTATATTAGAATGTCCGATAGCCGGACGTGGAACTCCTCTAGATGCGAGGGAGTCATTCAGCACTACTTGTGTATCTGTCCTCTCTGCGACGTGACACACGAAGGTGTTCAATTGAATTATGAAAGTAATTACGCAAATTATTTTTTTCATATATTACTGTACAGCAAATATTTCAATCTTGGAATTATAGCTATTGAGTTCGCACGGCGTATCCACTTCGAGCGACTTCTCTTAACAGCGCCAGTTCTGAAATATTAATTTTCAATGTGTCTGTCGCAATGCAAAGGCGTTCTAGTTACTTTTAAACTTCAGTGCATAACACAGCGGTTTTATAAAAAAATTACTGAAGTGCCAATGCATTTCTCCTAAAATGTTGCCTCTTTAATTCCTAAGTGTTTGCTCTCAATTGCGCACTCTTTTTCTGCCCCTAACATGCATGGCTGAATACGAGATGACTCAAACAACCGAAGCGAGCTTCGTCCCAAGAAAGACCTGTTGAAAAAAGGCTCGTGATGCGTATTTTCTCACTACAGCATTTCCGTTGCTCTTCTTCTGGTTGTCTGCATCGCTTAAAGGGAAGTAAGACCCAGCCTGACTGTTGGCGCAGTTACTTTCTAAACCCTCCTTTTCTGTTTTGGGCTTGCTAAAGCAAGAAACTGGCTACTTTTTCTCTTGAGAACTAGCAATTAATTTAACACAAACAATCGAGGGTGTTGTACTTCTTCTCAAAATGCGCCTTTGCTTGTGTGTGTGTGCGTGTGTGCGTGTGTGCGTGTGTGTGTGTGTGTGTGTGTGTTTGTGTGTGTGTTTGTGTGTGTGTGTTTGTGTGTGTGTGTGTTTGTGTGTGTGTTTGTGTGTGTGTGTGTGTGTTTGTGTTTGTGTGTGTGTGTGTGCGTGTGTGTGTGTGTGCGCGCGTGCGCGTGTGTCGCGCTTTGTTCCTTCTGGCCCGTTACATGTTCTTCAGAAGAGAAAAACGGGAGGCTTATTGTTTGCGCTGTCAAGTGAAAGCTACGACTATCATTCACAAGGGGAAGGGTCTTAGGGCTTACACGTGGTACTTCTATAATATGAATGCGTTAAAAAATACGTTGACGGTAAAAGATCAGCTCAGTGCCTCACATGACGCAGCTATTATAGGTCAGGTCAGGATAGAGTTTGCAGTCAGTGTATTTCCTCACTGTCAGAAACTGGTGATTTCAAAAACTCTTCAGTGCACACGTAACGGCTTACTCCCAAAAGTCCTAGAGACAAGTGCACTTCCGAAAATTTAGCGGGGTATACCTCCTTACTACGCGCGAGGATAGTTAAATACACACTACTCAAGGGTGCGAAGCTTTCCTTGCAGCCATACACCTATATACAATCCACGTATGGCATAACAGTTATTACGCCGCTGTCGCAATTAGGTCCAACTACAAGGCACGATAACAGTCATGGAATCCTTTCAAAAAAATACTAAAACGCACTTAAATTGAAAGGTTGTAAATGGGTTGCATTTCATCGATACTAACCTGCTGCCCTAGAACATCGAGGATGTTAAATAATCTTCTGAAGCTGCTAAGTACCATAAAGGGAAGCGATATTGCAGAAAGAAGATCGTAGTCGTATAACACTAACAGGCATCAATGCAGTGCTATTCGTTCAAGAACAACTCAGTGTATAAGTGATACTTTGGCTAAAATTAGGAGAAATTGGAAAGGAATACGTAAAACAGGTAATCACTCGTTTATAGGTGGGGTCAAAATTCACGATCCAGCAGCCGATCCTTGTGAGTACCCATGACTAATTTCGAAAGTTACGTTTTTGCCAACTGCCCACACCGTAAGTGACTGCTGGAGCCGGCAATACGTAACGGTCACCATGTTTTCTAACACCACCTATTAAAATAACAGCACAGGTGCCAATGAAAAAAAGAACGCAGTCGAGGGCGAGAGATGATTACGTAGTGCGATGAGGTTAGGAAACATTGGCGCAAAGCATGCAGTTCGCAGACGCAGGGCGTAATGGAGATATCCAGTCGAGACTATATAATCGACATTATGTATGTGCTGTAATAAAAGTACCGGTCATCCGGGATATCTTTCGTAGCAAGAGCCTCCAGCGTCCAAGCAAGTTCCCTTCGTCGTATAGCAAGCCATCCTACGCATTCCAGCGCAGGGCATGAGCCAGTGCAGGTACAAGCGTGAGTGCGGAGCAACGATGTAATGAATTTTTCAGAATCAAGAGTATGTTTGCGCCGGTTATGTAAACCACTCAAACTCCTCTACAGAATAACCAAATCCACTGCCACGAGGGAAGATTTAAGGTGTTAACCTCTTCTCCCAGACTCAAGTACATGCAAAAGTCGAAATAAGTTGTGGCAGACTGAGAGTCACTAAGCTTGTACAAAGCCACGCGGAAGCGACACGCCCTTCTTTGGGTCTGCAGCGCGCAACGTCGGCCCTGTTTTCGCTACTCTAGCAGTTGGCAATGTATTTTAACTCATTAAGGTTGAAGTAAATTCGCGTTATGTCCATGCAAATTTCAGTGATTCATAGCTACAATGACCCCTCCTGCGCCTCCTGACATCATTTTTCATAAATATCTCCCGCTCTGCACCGTTTACCCGGTTGCCTTGAAAGTGACAGCGTGTTTGCCACAGTCGAGAGCGCAGGGAAAACCTCGATGGAGATTGATGATGCATCGTGCACGAGTAGCGCTCTCCGCCGAGCACAGATTTCGCCGTAACTTCCACCGCGCAAATTCCTGTCCTCGTACGGGTGTACCATTTCGTGCTTGGCAGATCTTTCCGAGCAGCGTACTTATTTTAGAATGGGACCAAGATAGCGTGCATACAGTGACAGTCGAAAGCTAGTGACGTTGGCAGCCGGATGATTGTGCGCACGTATACGGTATAACGGGCTGCAGGGCAGAATGTAGTATGGCATGTCATTTTCACCGAGGCTGCTTGTAATAGGAGTGCAGAGGGCGGAAAGAAATAACCTGGACCGGGTTAGAAGAGAGTGTGAAGTGCATGGATGGGAGCTCCCCTTCGGCGTGCCAAGTGAAACGAAGGAATTCAAAATGAGCGCGACTTAATTTACGCCGATGCGAAGGCACAGTACAGGCCGGATACGTGAGGTCCTCTTGCGCATAATAAATGTGCAGATGAGATGGGCATTTTTTTTTTCGTCTTGAAAACGTCTCGAGCCTTTTTTACGTCAATACGCATCCCGCCCTGTTGTTTCTCTTAGGTGTTCTTTTTCGTTTTCAGTGCATGTTTATATTATGCAAGCACCAAAACAGGGCGCGCGAAGGTGACGTTGATCACGTACACAAGGCATTTAATAAGCGGCGCATTATACTCATCAGACATAAACTGATTTACATTTCTGAAAAAAAAATATGTCTGACTTCGACAGTAAGCAAATAAATGTAATGCGCAAAATTCAACACGAGGACGTAGTAAGAGGCGCAACCTACAGTGCGCGGGATCTCCAAGTTGTTAACCGAACGGTCGGATGAGCATCTGGCCTTTGTGGTGTAGACAATCGGAGAAGAATGCACAGGTGCGCTGGCGTTGTCATGCCATAGCCCTCACGCTGTCGTCGTCGTTGCGATGTGACGTCACTATCGTCGTGCCGTGGTCCTCACGTGCACGTCATTCCGTTGAAGCGCCACCGTCTTCGCGCCGCCATTGTAACCCTGTTGTGATTTCGTTGGCGTCGGGCCGTCTTGGTCGCGCTGATGTCGTCGTGCCGACATCATTTCTATCATCGTCATTTCACTGTCGTCGACGTCGTCACTCTTCCATGCCGTCGACCAGAAAATGCTGACGATAATAGGTTCCGCCATCACCAAACACACTGGTCGACGTCAGCAGTACACTCCGGAAGTAGTGCTAATGTGCGCATCAAATTTCTGCGATCCGCATAAGCTCTTCGTGTACGCTCACCTTCGATGATTTCTGCAACAATATTTTTACATCGATCCGCGCACTTAAAAATATAAGCAGTATAATTGAAATAATCATGCAATTAGTTACCTTTGCGAGATTGTGAAGGCTTATGAATACTGAAGTGAGCCGATGTGCGCACTGTTGAATCGTATTTTCTAGATAAAAGACAAATTTAAGAAAATAAACAAGAAAACAAGAAACAGAAAGAAATCACTCCTTGGCTGGGGCGCTCAAATTAATGGCAATGCTACTTTGGATGGTAATATGGCGCTTACAGACACAAGATTGGCCCAGGGTACATAGACAACAGCAGAAATGGCGCCTTTTGTTTAATTTAAAGGGAAATGTTCTGTGGCATGTTCATTTAGAAACAGTTTTCTTTTCATAATTGAACTCCATTTTGCTAGGCTTTCTTACTTGGAGCTGAAAAAAAAGAATGCTCCCTCTAGAAAGTACATTACGCGTCCGACGCTTATGAAATTGAGCTTCATCTGTCGAATTTCGAAGTATACAAATGCGCCACTTTCGAATTTCACGCAAGAAGTTTCAAACATATTCTTGTGCCTTCACGTGAAACATCTTCACTGGATTGCTAAACTATAGCTGAAGAGTGCGCTCAGTATCGTGAAATGTAACTCAATATAGAAAGATAAATGCTGAGCGATTTTCAGGGATACCAATAGCACTCTTTCAGAGAACTCAACGCACAAAGCATGACTCTCATTATCAAATAATAGCAGATTTTTTCGACAACGAACTCTCACGCAAGTGTAGTGGCCTTAGTATACCTGCTCAGACCATTCGTTCATCAAACATTGGCAATATGGGAGGAAGCGAGCGTTACTGCATGGAAGGTTGTGCTCTATAGACTAAACTAAAAACCATACGTTCGTGCCATAATAATTTACACTCGGTTCGCACAGCATATCAATAGCTTTTACGGCAGTCACTGGTAACTTTTGCACAGCTCAGTCTTTAGATTTTCGCTGACTGGCACGTATGAATCAGCTATCGTGCTACGGAAAAATAGTAAATATTTCGGAGAGATTTTACCCTTATTGGAACATTCAATTAAATGTAACAACGGCAGATAATTTCGTATATTGATATTTGCCTTTGACGTGTTTGTAATCCAGGATGCTTCAGAAAGCGAGTTCGAAATTTCATCAAGATAGGGATTTGTATTTATTTATTTATGTATTTATTTTGTCAAAACCCTGCAGTTCTCTGTTTTCGCTGGCACATCACACGAAAACAATTTTATTGGCAAAGTGGACGCCGGGAGACAATAAAAAGTTAGAAACAAACGTGCGATAAATTTTAGGAGGCAACAGTGATCAGAAATGTAGTACTTGTCTCAATATAAGTACATTGCAATTCTCTTCCTTGGTTCTAGCCGCTGAGAAACCGTCAATGCCATGCCTGTTGTCTACTTTCGCTCTTGCTTTTAGGCCATCCTCATGAAAGTCAGATTTCTACATTTTCTTCTTGCAATTTACAGCCTTTCTTTTTCAGTTAGGTGCAGTGTTTTTCCTCCTTAAGATATTAAGCAGAGATTGAGTGAGTGCGTCAGTAAACCGAGTGGTACAATTTCATTGAGACTCGTTTATATACGACACCTTTTGCGCTCAGTCAAGACCACAGCAAATAGTTTATCCAGCTTGCGCACTGACGACCTGATCTTGGCAATATTCTCGAGTGTTGACAGAAAAGAAAACTAAGCTGTTGGGCAGGCGTTATAACAACGCTGCACTATACAAGAAAGTGGCCTCTGCAAATTGTCATTTGCACTTTGATTATGACATTGAATTGCTTTACTTCGTCCACTTCTTTGCTACAGTCCATACTTTATCGCGTAGAGACTACGCAAGGTTGTGAGAACTGTGGGTAGGAGTAGTATTCACGAACTCCTACAGCTACCGTATTGGAATGGCGGACTCACCAATGTGCGCTAAGTGCAAGTGTGAAGAGACCATCATTCATTTTCTGTGCCACTGTTCTCGCTTTGATAACCAACGTCAGACTCTCCAGAGTGGACGACAGGCCATTTACAGAAGCAAAGATCTTGGGAGCCTGGCCTCACAGTTTATTAGCCCAGAAAGCAGTTCGAGCGCTCCTTCACTACCCCTGAAGGCACCAGACTTGAGTGCCCGACTATAGGCACCCTGCACCTAACTTAGCCATGTGAAAATGCAATATAGACTCATCTTTTCTCTCTCTTCCTTTCACTCCCATTCCCCTCCCCAAGTGTAGGGTAGCAAACTGGATTCAGTCTGGTTAACCTCTCTTCCTTTCCTTCTTCCATTCTCTTTCTCTCTCTATGAGAACGTTGATCAGGTGTTGTCATAGAATGATTTCCTTTAATTGCATTGCACGTGTGCCTGCATTTAGACCAGGTTGCATTCGGCACAAATTCAATACAGGCCCCAGATTACAGACTCCGTTATATGCGCACACTTAGGGTGGCAGGTTCAATGTTAAGAAATCAAGTGCCTTACACAATTATGACTTCCGCATGCCTGAATAAAACAATTAATTTCACTAGGCTTACTAAATTAAATTAACAAATGTTGTATTCTGGTTGCATTTATATGCTTATGTGTATATGTCCGATCGATAGGCTGCCGATGAAGCCAGGCAGCACAGTAGTGCGAATTTTGAACTTGTAAAAGGAACAGTTCCCGAAGATAGCGAGTACGTGAAATATCAGTGTCGTTGACTGGCCTTGAGGGCAGCGTGAAGGCTGCCAGTTCCCAATAATAGGATTCTCTGAACTGCCTGAAGGGAGTGCCGAGCACCTTATCTTGGCGAGTACACATTCAGCCGTATATAAGCCTGTGTACCTCTTTCATCATATCTCCCTGCTATATTCAACTAATGATGCAAGCATTTAGAAGCCAGGTCCTTAAGAAAGCCACGCTTGCTTTGCACAATACAGCACGCGAACATAGGCTTATGCTCCCTGAGGTCGTGCCAAGGCAACCGACGCCTATATTGCGATGTATTGGTGACGAAATCCTGAACGCAATAATCGCCTCTTCTTGCCTGCGGCCTTCACGGTAGCTTTTATGGCCCCGGTGCAGCTGTCGTGGCATCAGGACATGGACGGCATAGAACATGCGTTATCAAGGGAATGCTGACCAAATAGGGAGTTTCTTTCTTTCCTCCTGGTTGAACATCGCCTGATTACAAAGTTTTCTACGAAGTTTAAATGCTTTAAATTTGTTCGTGCTCTTAAGTTTGTCATTTTCGGGTTCCAAAGTCGAACGAAAAACGCGACCAAGAAAAAGCGGCTGTTGGTTAGAATCGTCTGTATTAGCGAATCTCCCAATATTTAAACGCCCGACATCCGGGCCTTCGAAAAGTAAAACATTTCCCCATATTTTTTTAGAGCTGAAGGAGTCTGCGCGGCCTGAAACCGAACGACGTGTTTTGTTTAACATGTACAGAAATAGCTCACTAAATTAACGAGTTATGAGTACGCGTGCTTCGCTTTCTTTCAAGGCATGCAGCTTGATCAAATAATATACCGATAGCATAGTTACGGCCACTTTATCTACACGGATAGTGTGGCAAAGCACAATGTTTGCAAGTGCGCCGAATGTTGGAGGGGGCTTATCATTGATTGTCCATGTGACACACTGCCATATTTATAATAAAGTTTGCTTTGCTACCTTCAATTCAATGCCACGTGCCCCTCTGTATTGCTTTCTTCACAGGCTGTTGGAAGCTGATTTTCGCGTTACCGGCGCATCTTGACAAAATAATAATGTATATAAGTAATATTTTGTTTTTTTTTTTTGCCCAGTACGTAACCGCAAAAGCCCGTTTCGCTGTTGAGGGTATCGAGTGCCTGGTAAGAAAATACCGTGATATTTGAGGATGCATCAAAAAGATTGCCAAAAGCAAACCAAAAGTTGTATCCATGAACGTGCCTTGCCATTCCTGGCATGTTAACTAACTGTCTGTCTCCCTTATTTTTGAGCAAACACTCCACTTGCAGACTGGGGCAGCCCCAGTGACATTCTTTAAGAATATAACCTTCAACTTGAGATACTATCGCTCTGGAATTCGGCTTTCATATAGCGCCTTCCATATCTTTGGATTCGTTCAATTATACTTCCCACACTAAAATACCTAAGATACATTCCCCAAGCTTATAAACATTGAATATTCAGGACGGAAATTACGCTTCTCTAAAAATTACTTCTTCTAATGTACGATAGAAAAAGACGCAGTTTCTCCCAAAAGTAGCAGCACCGATTGCGCTAGAAAATTAGTAGATATCTATAGAAAGTAACGGTAGTGGTTTTATCGGCCGTACGAACTTGTAAACAATCTAAATTAACAAGCACAGTGTCACGCGCACACAGGTAAACATAAACGCATCTCGCTCGATGACCGCGAAAACTCGCTGTCAAAGCGCTGGAGTGAGGAATCGCGGCAGCAGCAGCGAGTGAATTGACCTTCCTTCGTGCACCTTTCGCTTCAGCACGAACGAAATGTTCAAAGCACAGCGCATACGAAGCTACCTGCACTACGCGCACTCTGCAAACATCGCAGATTGCTTTGATAATGAGGCCCGCGTGGGCGCGCACTTTGGCCACTTCACAACTCGGTTTCAGGATACGGCGCCCACACGGCCGCGCCGTAAACAGCAGCCGCCTGAGAAGAACACTTCCCCCCTCCCCCCTTCCCTGTCCGGACACCTGTGCCTCGCGCGCGACAAGAGAGCGCTCCCACGCCGCCGTTCTCGCTCGCGCACGCGAGATTGAGCAATGTTCGGCGGCTTACCCTCGCAAGCTTTCGATCGCACATAGAGCATACTGCGTGCGGCAACAATTTTATCGTCCTTGTACTTATCGTCCTCCGTATAAAGTCCTTCTCAAGCGGCTGCTGTACATTACTGCCGTACGTATGTTGTTATAAAAGACAATAAAGAACAAGTGGAAAATACATTCGCTAGAAGTATTGTGTGTATATGTTCAAAGGTAAAAATATCTGCAACACTCTTTTATAGCCTTTCAGCTCTTGTTAATTATTAGCTAAGGTTTGCACGCAATGCTGTGTTTCCGGGTCATTTCTAACGTAATTACAAATGTGTAACCTGTGCGTACGCACCGGATGGGGTTGTAAATGTCTACTATGTCATAGCTCTCCATTCAGGTGCCACGCTGGAATTCTTTCTCGACCTTAGCGAGGTGTCTGGTGCGAAGTAACCTTTAGGAATTGTTTGTAACATTTTATCTGCAGCTCCATTTCTCTATGAGTATCTTTTGTTGGTCCATCAAAACTAACGTAAACAGAAATTCAAAGAATCAGTGAAATCTAATATAAAGTACAGTAGTGCCAGAAAAAAAATTCACAGAAGGAAATCATAATTACCATTGCAAAGCGTCAAGAAAAAGACTTCAAAACAAGGAAGTAGTGATGAATCAATATTAAAGCTTTCAGAACAAAATTTCACTATGGTTATCATGTATAGAATCTGTTGCGGGCTCAGAGCAAAAATTATTCAACCCATTGTGTGCTTTAATTTCGGTACCCGTATAAGAAACTAGGTTACGTATGCTATCTTTCTTACTAACAATTCAAATCTTTTGCTACAAATGTATTACTTTCTAGTTTATGATGAGATTTGCGCACAAGGAAATCCAGATTAGGCTCATAACTCGACAGGTACTAAACTGAAGTGTAGCAAAAAATTTCACCCGTACGCATCAAGTTAGCAAAGTTGACTGCAGCACGAGTGCAGGTAAAATTGTCCGTGCTATACGAGAGGTCACGTTTACCGGTCGTCGTTTCACATGGCGAACTCTATGAACTAGTCGTTGGCGGAGCTACATAACTTATATTTGCACTTTACATTAACAAGCCTGCAGATAACTGAGGGACACTCATTTACGGTGTTCCCTGCATGATGGCCCCTATGTTTGCAACTTTACTGAGGCGTTTGCTTGTTTTTCAATTCTCGACGAGTTGTCAACAATTGCACTGAAAACAGTGCCCCACGGTTCACCACGCGGCTTCATTAGAGTCATTCGGGATTTTTTTTTCGCAGTGTTTCTGCAGCGTTTTTCTAGAATAGGAAACACGGCTGTCTCATCGACCAGATGCTCTGACAAGCAACGCGTGTGTTCTGCTTTTTTCTTTGTTATGTGGCTAACTAGGGCAGCTTGCGACTGTGCCTTACTACGTGGAGCTTCATTACCTATGGGGCTTCATTACCTCGACGCGACAAATGAAATAATAGACTAACGAAAGTCGCGCCGAAGTTGAACCGGAAGGCTCAGTTCCGTAGTTGCGATTCCTCGTTGTGCTGTTGCTGCTGCTGTTGCTTCTGTAAAAGACAACATCCCGGATGCGCTGTGGGAGCCACCGTCGTTAATTACTGCTTAAAATGCAAATGGAACTGGAAACTCGTCCAGGGGTTTTCTATGCGGAAGTCGTGAGCCCACTACAAGATTCGTCAAACGATGTGCTGTAGCATAAACAGAAAAAAGAGCCCGAAAAAATATATACGAGAGTACATTCCTTAAGCAGCCGCTAAAATCATTTTTTTTTGTCACATAGAGTGCAGGTTGTGCAGTTACGCGAGCATACGACTTTATGGCTTCGTCGGTGCTCTGTCACCCAACCGCAGTTCTTGTTGACACATGGTCCACTCTAGCCAATACATGTTTTTAAGAAGATATCGGTATTCCGGTCCCAGCGCGGTGGCCCACTGGCTACGAAACGTGGGGCGCGACCGAGCTCGACGTCACCATTTCGATCACGGCCGCTGCTGCCACATTTAAATGAAGGTGAAATGCCAAACACGCGCGTGCGCTTACATTCAGCTGCACATTATAGAAACCGAGGTGGTGAAATTTATTGCGGAGCCCCGATTGCGGCAACCTTCATAATTCGATCGGGGTTTTAATACGTAAAACACCAGAATTTCTTATGCCTCTATTATCACGATCGAGCCTTATGCAGCTCGTGTTTCACTCAAGTATGAAGGGCAGATGGCGTGTGCGCCAGCCCGAACACTTCGGCAAGAATTCGGCAATTAGAATGAACAGCTGAAGAAAACAACACAAAATTCCAGGACCTGATCTTGACACTGCACGTACGAGCTGCCCATCTGCTTACAATGGCGTCCACAGGAACCTTTAAACGGGGTTCAAGCAGCCCCGACATAAGTAGGAGATGTAAAAAATGTGACAGGTGACTGCGAGCGTATTCGCTGAACACTGTGACTCACAAAGGCACCTCAGTGACTAAGAATTTACTTTGTGATTAAGAACGTAAAACTTTCACGGCGTATTTGAAACCGAAGCCTTCTTTACTTCTTCCCAAATTTTCGGAATGGCTTTATACAGCCATTCCGGTGCTTGTTTGCATGACAGGACGTCATGCAAACAAGCACCGGATATGGTGCAAGCAGACGTGGCGTGAAGCGGCAGGTGAAGCAAGTAAGTGCGGACACGAGCTACAATGTCAAGACGCTGTCGTCGTTATTCCGTTGTCATTTAGACGCCCTTACGATCACTCCTTAGTTGTCATTTCATCGTCATGCTTCTACCGTGTATCTTCTGCCGTCTTCACTGCGCTGTCATATTTCTCACAATCAAGCCTGCGTCCTGGGCTTTTACGTGCCAAGACCCCGATCTCATTACGTGGCACACCATAGTGCGGAACACCAGATTAATTTTGAACCCCCTGGGATTCTTTCACCTCCATTGAAATCTAAGTATGCGAGCATTATTCCATTTCGCCTCCATCGAAATGCGGCCACCGTGTGGTTTATCCCTTCTTGGTTCATAAATGAATGTTTATAACGTTCCATGACTCTAGGCAGTCATCGCAGTTAATGTCTCTACCTGGGCACATTGTTCAGATGAGATATACATATTCCAAGAGGCACACTATCGCTTCTTTCGTGATAGCCTTCTATGAGGTCAAAAATCAGCCACAATGAACTCTCCTGCAACACCTGCGCGAATTCAGTCTTTCCATTATACTCTCCTCCCCCCGGCCCCTACCGTTTCCTAAAAAGGGAAATAAAGTTTCTTCATTCATTCATCCGCTATTCGAATCACGGGTTGTGGTATGCTTGTGTAAAAAGCGCTCAATGGTTTGAATTGGTGTATAAACATGCCAAGTGGCTGCAAGAATGCCGGCGAACGCTATGTACAGGCAAGTTTGAGTCTACACAGTGACTTCTTCTGCAGTACTATGCGCCATCACTGATGAGTACACCCCAGTTAGAATTCGTCATCAGCGTAGGGCGTTTCCATTGCAGCTTGTACACCTGCTGCTTTGCAGCCAGTCTGCGTGATATAGGAACCGCCCCGTGACTGTTGGCCGCATGCGAATTGCGGATGAGGTAACGCGTCCGTGTGCGTTTTACAGTCCGTCATTTAATCCATCATCGCTTAAGACAGCCTAGAACAGCACCAAGAGAAGTGCTCAGTGTCAGCACCATGAATCGCCTTCGTGTAATTTACGTGTTCGATGGCGTTTAATACTACTTACCTGTACACGACGAAGGCGTACACCAGCAATATCTCAAACTAAAGAAAAGTGAAAAGAAACACTCTTTGATCACTATATCCTAGCGACGCGGTATCCTTTGATGCTCTATCTCAAGAGCATCCAGGTGGGCTTTGTACGCCATAGTGTGCGGCTCGTCCTTATACTGGGCCCTTGCACGTGGGCCGCTCTTCTCCTGAAGAGGGCGCAGCGTGCGCATGTGAATGGAATCGCAAAACGTTGTAGTAATGAATTTCCTATGGCGTACAGCATTTTCGCTTTTCAAACATGGCACCTAGCGAACTAAGGTAAACAGCTTTCACACCTGTGTCCCATTTTGAGCGGCGAGCAGTCATATCTGCAGAAATATACCACCTGTACAGTCGCCCACTTGCACAATATAAAAAAAAAACTAATATGCGCCTTTTCTTGATGGTTTGCTACGGCGCAGAGCACCCTAATTGGATAACTGCCTGGAGTACACGCTATTTATATTTAGTACTTACATTCGATGCCTGCATTATTTAGAAATGGGGTGGTGGGAGTATATCAATCACCCGTGGACACTGTCTTCCCACGTGCCTCGGAGGTCGTGTAATCTGAAGCTTCGGAGACGCGCCGTAGTGAGAAGCAGAACGGACCGTCCGATTCCCTCTGCGTGCTCTCTTCCTTACACCCGCGCTGTGACAGTGAGCGTGTGCGGTCATCGAGTGATATCCATGCATGTTTGCTTGTGTATATGCGTGACACAATGCTTGTTATTTTAGTTAGTACGCAAATTATTACTGCCAATTATACGGCTCATAAAACTACGAACTTTACTTGCGGTAGTTGCCTAATACTCTGCTATCTCTATCAGTGCTTCGCCTTTAGGGCGAAACTCTTACATTTTTATATGATTCTAGATCATCATTTAAAAGCGATCAATTAACCAACCTTTAAAGTATTGCTTGCAATACAAAATCTTCAATGGCGATGTTTGAAAGCCTAAGGAAATGCATCCGAATTCTTTATTCCATTGTAGACGGCTACTGTGACATAATTTTTCTTACTGCAAAGGAAGCATGTGAGATTTCAAAAGGCACCACGTGACCAGGTGTTCGCACGTAGTGTCACTAGTTGTCTCCAACAGGCTAATAACGAATGATTGATGCAGGATGTAGATCAAAACCCTTAATTAATAGACCTTTAGAGGAATGTTTTGCTCGGGGGCTGATATCTAAATACATGGGGAAATAATAAATGGTTTTTCTCGGCGACCGATGCACCACATGTGACGAGGTCTGTTGCATTTAAAAGAAAAACATAGAATCTTGTGACTGTTAGTAACGAATTTTTCATTTAGGCTGTCAGTATTTTTATAAAGATTGTTGAAGAACGCCAATTGTCAATAAACGAAACTATGAAGTCAAGAACTCTGTAACTCGGCAACAAAAAACGATATCACAATTCTGTCCATTGCATCTAATAGTAAATGTGAAGAGGACCAATATGACTCTCAAATATACTACTAATATGTGAGTAGGATTTGCAAACAACGTAACAAATTTATACAAGATGTAAATTGATAAATCACATTAATGCGCTTTGGATGCTCTAAGGGATGCAGGCTACAGAGCTGCGACATCTGTTATTAGTGCAGAGGTACAACATTGCAAACTTGGTGCTTCCATTTTCTTCAGACTTACCAATTCTTGAAAGCTCCTTGTAACACATTCGGGTCCTAAATTACAATTTCGCTTCCAACAGCCACTATAGTTTCACATTCTCTCTCAAATGCAGCTAATTTTATTAAAATCTGCCCAGTGGTTATCTCAGGAAAGAGTGTCTGCATTTTACATGTATTTGAATGGGCGGCATCGCAGTTGGGCCCGAGCTAAGGCTTCCTCTTTAATGAAAATGGATTGACCAGAATGTTCTTGGCTTACCCTTTCACCGAGGTATCTTGTGTGGTGAGGAAATTAGGCAAATGTAGTGATAGAATATATAATAAGCAGCTAATTTCAATTTTCTGAAGTTCTGTGAGCACATCTGCTGTTCACCGATTGCTTAAATGATGAACAGGTATGGCGGCGTATGGGGATGTACCTTATAGACAATGGGGGGTGGCCGTCACCTTTCATTAGTGCTTGCGCCCTATTCATTCATTCGGTGCTCATAAAGCATGAGCCATTTGTTGGTAGCCTGCATGCACAGCCGTGCGACATACAAATGCTACTCATCAGCGTTAGGTTTCTTGTGATTCGCTTTTCGCAATTTTTTTCTCATGTGTTTGGTGTCAGCGCTGTTCTTACTAAATTCAGTATCAGAGCACGAAAATATTGGTAGAAACTAAAAAGACGTGCATGGCTTCCTCTTGATTGCCTGTAATTTTTGTAACAAATACGAAATAACTACCCCTTAATGTTATAGAAAACGAAAAAAAAAAACAGTTTGGACCATTCATTAATAAGGTTTCTTCTCTCTCTCTCTCGGCTTAATACGTTCCTCTGGTCATGCGGGCAAAGCAGACATCATAATAATTCTATAATTTGTCTCAAACAACCATACGTCACGACAAGGCTAATCCGACGGAGTAAATCTGATTACTGAGCGAAAGGACGTCATCACAGAATCGATCTGCACTCATTCGGTGTCCGAGCTAATTGCGCTTAAGTAGGTCGCTATCGAAAACACAAACGACATGTACGGGCATTCGTAGAAAGTTGTTCTCCAAATTTGTGCGCTTAAAGTAAGTGAACATTTTGCACTTTCCATTGCGAGGTATCACCCCCTGTGAATAGGCCGCAGCACTCGGGTATCACAGCCTGATGAGAGAAGGAAGAAAGGCTAAAGTCCATTCTTCCACGCGTCTCGGCCTCTTCCATCCACGTCTGGGAAAAAGTATGCAGCTACTTCTTAACGGAGTAGTTTCTAGCTGCATTGGGCCAAAGTGACTTTGCCTGAGAGACCTGCATTAAAGTATATGTTTAAATCTCTCTTGCAAGTTTCATAATGTGGTGCGCAGTTTGGGAGGTTTCCCTCTGGAATACAATTTTCTCTGTCTAGAAGCGGTCAATAATGTAAAGTTTTGTTGTCTGCAGCACCATATAACTCTTCCAAGGCTTCCACGTTTTTCAGTGATACACATGTAAATCTGCGCACATCATCGCTTTGTCATAACTCTGTTCGGCTGAAAACCGTGTTAATTTACTTTGTATGCATTCTCGCCAGAGCTCAATCGCATCGGCACAACAAGAGAACCAACAATAGATGAAAATGTTTCCTGGTTTCACAAATTGTACGGCATAAGAGCTCTAGGTGAGTGTTAGGAAGGGGTATGAGGGAGAGGGTGTAGTGGAGGAAATTTTTCTCTTTATAGAAACCGTGAGAACATATTAACAGAACACGAGTGCGTCCAAGCTAATTATTAGAATGCGTGAACGACACATCCTTCTCTGTTATACTAAACGCAATCTCGTTGATTTGCGAAAGGAAATAAACAGAAAGGGAGGCTTCCTATACAATATAAGCTCAAAGGAATTTTCTAATTATGAGGTATCGATAACATTCGATGCGTCCGAGGAAGTTCTGGAATGTTTATCCTTTCTTTTATTTGTTGCCTTCGTTATTGTCTTTAACCTTGCACAAAACATTGCGTATAACGTGAACAGGATCGCAGCAAATACAATGATGTCACGGCCATGTCCACACAGATGCATCATTCTCATGGCCTCTAAACATAATTACTTATCCGCTGCGCTAACACGTGTCCTCGGCACAATTCTCTTTTGCTTGGATTTCTATGTGCCTGAACAAGGAAAGCGCTTTGGTTAGCAGAAACTATCCTTTTTTTCCTATGCCGCACCACCAAATATCTCCCCATCCTGGAGACGTCGTTATCAGCGCGTTCCATTGTTTCGTGCATGTAAAGGATGCAAAATTATCGTTAACCGTGTTTCTACAAAGGCCGAAACAATATTTGGCAAATTTTTATGCGGCCATGACTATGAAAAATGCTTTCCTAGTTGCAGCAAGGCTGTCGCGCGCCGCTCAATAAATCTCGCAAAAACTTATTCATTTTGCTTAACGAATGCCCATATGACCCGGAGAAGTCGACCTGCTCCTTTTTGGGCAATAATAAACTGGTCGGCAATGTGTCGGCTTGTGTACGTAGCGACCACCGTCGCACTTGGTTACGAAATGTACCTTTATGACAGCGACAGTGAATCCTAGAGATTACAGGCGTTCTCTGTGGAGTTATCCCCCGGCGTAACGTATGTGGCATTGCAGTATAGCAACTTACTGCAGCTATGGACGATAATTTCACTTCAACAGTTGCATGCTTAAACTAATGTAATCAGCAGAGGTCCAACAATGAATGGCCTGTTTTACGCTAATACTGCTGAACACAACAAAACTTTTTTTTCTTGTAAACTGTTGCCTTGTTTAGAAGCATATGTAAAATCATTTTAATGTGTTACAAATCAAATAAATAAACCTCGGTGGTATCTTTTAATTTAGTGCCTTTATTTGTACGCCCTTTACTAATCTTTCGGCCAGTATGGCAGGAACGATTCACTGTGTTGCCTCCGAAGGCCTTTGATGATGACGGCAGAACCCCATAATTCTTCTGCCTTATGTGTACATTGAAGAAGACGAGGTCGTGAAACTTAATGCCGAGCTCTCCAATAGAATACGAAGTCGTTCAAAGCCCACGTGTTGTTTCGAAACGACGAATAACAATAAATCGTCAAAAGAGTATACTGGAGATGTAAAATCATTTTGCAGAAAGGTACAGCCGGATACAGACTCACACAGTGCGGCATGTATACGACTTGCATGGTTCCCCGTCGCGTATGAATCACAGCATAGCTGCGTATAGTTTTCGGTACCACACAGGAGGAGACTACTCAAAAACATCCTACGTCCGGAGAAGCTACTTTGAGGAAATTCGCGGATACGAACATAGTCACCCCTACCTGCTGGTAGGGGTGATTGACAAAACAAAGAATGTGATTCGAACGCTTTCCGCTTGATCAATTTAAATCCTATAAGTTTAGTAAACAAAATTGGTGACTTAGAATACATCCTGGCGAATTACGATCCTCATGTGCTTACATTAACTGAAATGGGGCTGCGGGCCGAAATACAAGACCAAGAGCTTGTGCCACTAATTAAAAAATCATACGCAGAGACCGCTATGCACGTGGGGGTGGAGTTGCTATTGTATTCAAGGCTGATATTGTCTGTGTGCAAATGACTGGCACTCCAACACATGAAAGCATCTGGTGTGAAATTAAGCTCGATAAAACAAGGATAATCCTTGGAACTGTTTATAGACTGCCTAAATTACCTATTTCCTATCTTGAAAATATGCAGCTTTATTCCGAAAGCTTTAAAAAGCGCAGCTGTCGCATAATTATTGCTGGGGATGTTAATTTGCCAGGGAATGATTGGTCCACGCTTAGCGCTCAGCCTCGCGAATATGCCCATTGTGAACTACTTCTAGACATAGCTTTCAGTAAGGATTTACAACAGGTAGTTCACGAATGCACACGCGTAGTTGGGAAATATCTATATAAGACTTGGTGGTCCAAGACGGGCGATTTGAAGACTAGGACCTGTCGGTTGAAACCCGCCTCTCGGATCATAAGCTAGTTTATGTGGAGATAAATTGTACAGCTGTATACCCGAAGGGGGCGGAGCTGGTAGTACTACGCATGTTCTGTGTTTTGATAGAACCGATGACACAAGGATTATTGCTCATCTTTCGCCGGGTTTTGATGGATTCAATTCAACGGGTGACGTCAATTCGATGTAATTTGCATTTAAAGATATTGTTTTTCACTGCGTACACAGATTTCAAAAAAATATATATAAATAAACGGAACCCGTGGATGACCCGTGAAATTATACTCTAAAAGCGGAAACTTAACCGTGAGAGACAGAAGTAAAAAAAAAGATCATAATAAAATTTCAGCGCTAAGCTCTATATTGCGCACAAATATGGCTGCTGCTAAAACAAATTACTATGACGTGACATTAACTAATTTTATGAAGCACGATCCACACCATTATTGGAGCCATTTATCGCATAATAACAAAGGTTCAAGTGACATTGTCGCTAATGGCGAACTTGTGTCGGACAACTCGCGTATGGCAGTATGTTTTAATGATTTTTTTCAATCTGTCTTTGCTTACATTTCTGCAGATGGTTTTTCTCCCCTCTCACTAAAATCCCCGTACACATCACCAATGCCTAATATTCAAGTTTCGCATTAAGTCATTGTAGCTATTTTGCTTAAAATTACCGATAAGAAATCTGAATGTCTAGACGGCATAGCAGATGCCTCTTTGCGGAGATATGCGGAATGGGTAGCCCGCTATCTAGAGATCATTTTTAATGCTTCGCTAAAACAAAGACGGCTTCCAGATGACTGGCTACTCGCAAAAGTGGTTCCGGTTCACAAATCTTGTGAAAGGAAACATATTCGAAACTATCGGCCAATTTCCCTCACGTGTGTATGCTGCAAACTACTTGAACAAATAGCTTCAAAGTCAATCTACATCCACCTTGAAGACAAGAAAGCTTTTTTTTCCCAACCAGCACGGATTTCTACAGCACCTTTCGACTGCCACGCAGTTTATAGAAATGATCAACCATTTTTCAACTACCTTGAACAAGAGAAAGCAGGTCGACGCTATACCTTTAGATTACTCGAAGGCTTTCGATCTGGTCGTACATAAAGAATTAATTAACACACTGATGGAAACGAATATAAATTATGATGTTATGTGGATCTGCTCATATCTTAGAGATAAGACACATTACGTTGAAATAAATGGTAACAAATCTAACCAAATAAAAATAACCTCAGGCGTTCCACAGTGATCCGTTTTAGGACCACTTCTTTTTCTAGTTTACAAAAATGATATTGCTCATCACACAAGTAACGACATAACCCTCCGGTTATTTGCAGATGACTGTTTATTACATCATAAAATTACTAACCAAAACGATCAGGTGTCACTTAGTCAAGCCATTAAAGCAGTAGAAGTCTGGGCCGCAAGAAGTAAAATGAAAATTAACTAATTTAGGTCAGTCATGCTCAGAGTTACAAACAAAACAAGGCATGTTATTCAGTATAATGATGATATGAATTCAACAATTCTAACTGAAGCTGAACCGATAACATACCTAGGTTTAACAATTTCGAGAGGCTTAGGTTAGAAGTCACACGCAGACAGAATTTGTGGAGCTGCGGAAAAAAAGTTATGATTCCTTCACCGAAAATTAAAGCTAGCAACCACACCCGTCAAACTACTTGCGTAATTAACTTACATTGGACCAACGTTAGAGTATGCCAGTGTCATTTGGGATCCTTTTCAATCAGGATTAATAAACCGCATTGAGAAGATACAGAGAAAATCTGCAAGGTTCATTCTTTCCCGCTATTATCATACTGACTCTGTTTTGAAATGCGTCGGCTGCTTGATTTGTCTCCGCTGGGTCAAAGGCGGAACTTGGCTGGACTTTAATTTCCTTTTTTTTTGTTATCAAAAGGCCGCTTCAATATTGAAACTACACCCTATCTTGCTCCCAGGCAGGCTAGAAACATCAGGTTAAGCAATCATTGCATGTTCTCAATTCCAAAAGCATGTCTGGACATGTACGCTTATTCATTTTTCCGCCAACAATTAAAGAATGGAACAATTTGGCGGTGTCTGTCTTGCAGTCGAGGAGCATTAAAATATTTGAGGAACGTGTCAACCTTTTAAGAAATTGAATTTTAGTGGTGTCATGCAAACATTGTCACACTGTTCTAAAAATACATACAATAGTCTTTCTTTTACGCTGCATCCAATATCACTGTCACAATATTGCGAACATGTATTTTTTAGTCAAAATATTGTATTTGTATTTGGTTATTTGTATTGCATTGTATTTTAAGCATTCATTGCTTCATGTCTTATTTACGTTTGTAAGGTGTTGACATTTTTTACGTCATGTGCAAACGTGCACCGGCCTGTTATGGCAAAGACGGCCAACAGTATTTGAAAATGAAATAAATAACGCCAGACACATGTCTACATGCACAGAGGCGCGCAAGCAGCCGTCAAGGCAGCAGGATTACACACACAAACACACACACACACACACACACACACACACACACACACACACACACACACACAAACACACACACACACACACACACTCACACTCACAAAGCCTAACTCTCGAAAGATTAATGGGACTCAAACCTACCTGCAAGCACGTAGTCAGAACATTACGTTACTTTAGATATGGAACCACGTCTTTACTCCTTGAAGAAAGAAAGCTCAACCGTACCGAAGTACAACGACATCCTCGTATTATGCTTTGACTCTGAGCCCAGAGATAATATGCCAGCAGCAGGGGTCCTATCATTTATTTATTTATTTATTTATTTATTTATTTATTTATTTATTTATTTATTTATTTATTATACCCTCAGGACCTAATTAACCCTAATAAATAGGCCTCAAGGCCTATTTGAAGAGGAATGGTATGATAACGCAGAACTTTCTAGAAAAGCAAACGCTCAATGAACGGTGGCACTGAACCACCTAAAACCGGTAGATCTCGAACCTATTCCACAGGAAGCATACGGGCGGATGAGGAAAGTGTCTCGGGGGGGAAGGGGGGGGGGAGTCTTAAGGAGGCTACGAACAGGGATGGCTTTCACACCTGCAATTTTTTTCACTTCTTTTCAAATAGAAGAATACATATTGGTCCTTGCGGAACCTACACATCTACAGATCGCTGTTTGAAGTCAAACACCGTAAAACAAGCAGACGTCTTCTACCTACTCTAAGAAAGCACATGCTTTACCCTCCACCTCCACCAGATTCTAAGCAGGCTACTTAAACATCAGTCTTGAAAGTTTCCAGTTTCCAGCAGTGGACGAGGCCAGAAAGACAATCAGGGACTATCTATTGGAAAACCTCTTGGAGACGTCCTTGTCCACGCAATCCTTACTTTCCCTCTTCAAGTTCCTTTTGCTCCCCTTCCTCGCCAGATGGTCATCACCAAGAGGTGAGGTCATACGCCCCTAAAACAAACGAAACATTTCGTGCAAACCTGCTTTGATTCGTCTTCCATTCATCATAGCTCAAGGTTGCGAAGATTCAGTAAATTCGAACATTGCAGGAACCCGCCGTGGTTGCTCAGTGGCTATGGTGTTGGGCTGCTGAGCACGAGGTCGCGGGATCGAATCCCGGCCGTGGCGGCTGCATTTCGTTGGGGGCGAAATGCGAAAACACCCGTGTACTTAGATTTAGGTGCACTTCAAAGAACCTCAGGGGGTCGAAATTTCCGGAGTCCTCCACTACGGCGTGCCTCATAATCAGAAAGTGGTTTTGGCACTGTAAACCCCATAATTAATATGAAATATTGCAGGAGATGTGGCGCGATTAGCCAAGGGTCATGTTCCTAAGCGTTATGATTGTCGCGAAATGGGCACTAACTTGTGAGGGCGATGTGAATCTACCAAGGATATTTCCTAAACTTGTGAACAGACGACTGAACGCGCTGTGCTCACAGCGTATGTTCAACTGCAACGAAGCTACTAGCATAACAGGTAAAAAGGATCTTAATTTGTAACATCAATTACTGCCTTCTCTGAACTATCGTCACGTCATACATGTGCGGTTTCAGAAAAGAATATATTCCGGTGGCAATAGTTGATTTATTACTGTCATTTCATGCATCGTAGGAGTTTCATTGTGGTTTCCAAAACATGCGGACGTATGCACACTATTACGTATTCGATATCCCAAATAGCTGCTCTATTGCTTTCCAATATATCAGCATCACCGTCTATGCCTAAGCGAGTTATCCCTCATTTGCTGCTTTACAGAATTCGGTGGCTTTCTAAACTGGACATTTCACAGAAGCTTCGTCATGGAAACAGGGCTACAGACGATATGCAACGATGGAAGTATCAAGCCAAAGGTACCCCAGTTCAAATCAAAGAGACATTTTGTTAGTTTTCTACATTTATGGTGTGTTTGTTTCCAATGACTCCTCAATGGAAATGGCTGAGAAAAGAAAAAAAAACAGTGCCCACATCTACCCCTATTTCTTTTCTTTGTTTGATTTTCTTTTGTACTAGAATCAATTTCACGCACCAGCGACTCCCCTGAATTGCAAGAAGGCATGAAGGCTCGAATGTAGGGAACCGTGTTGTTGCTGGTGTCGTAAAACTTGGCGCAAGTACACGTAGAGACACCGCAAATCAAAGAATTCAGACATTTATGTGTGGAACAATTCCGTTAAAACTTTTCGCTAGAGTACGCGCAACGCTGGCGCCCCGATTGCACATCCCCATGTTCTGCCCTTGAGACATGATGCGCCATTACGTGAGGTCACATCGTCTTCCTTGTGGTAAAACTTTGTGGATTAGTTTTGACTTGAGAGACACCGTGGGTCTGTTCAATTCACTAGCCTTGCTTAACGGAAAGATATTACAAGCATGTTTCTGTAGGGTTCGTAGAGAATTTGGCTTAGCTGCAATATATGTTTGAGCTTGATATCTTTTATTGACGTGTTTTCTTTTAATAATGTGTTTATTCTTGATTTTCAAAGGGGCTGCTGTACGTCGCATAGAATGACGTTTAGACATCCCTGAACTTGCCGCAAAAGAAAATAAAATTTGACACATCTTCATGTATAAGGTTGTGTTATAGGTATGTAGAACACCCACCAAATGACAAACCAAAGTGCACTTTGTCGCGGCATCTTCGTTGCCAATGTATCGGTTGTCATGTGCTAGAATTATGCGAGATTTTCTACCCTGACGCTGGCATCTTCTCATAGCAATTTTTTTTATTTTTTACTTATAATAAGGAAACTCCTGAAACGATATATCTCAGCTGGAAAGAAAGAAAGAGAGAGAGAGAGCAAGCAAGGGTAGGAAAGGCAGGGAGGTCAACCAGAACTGCATCTGGTTTGCTATTCTACACAGGAAAGAAGGAAAAGAAAGAAAAGAAAGAAAAGGAAAGTGGCAGGTCGACCAGAACAGCATCCGGTTCGCTACCCTACACCGGAAAGAAAGAAAAGAAAGAAAAGGAAAGTGACAGCACCCGAAATAACGGAAAGAAAGAAAGGAATTCAGTTATTTCAAGTGCTGCCACTATGTTCTACTCCAACTCATGGGTAAGTCTAGCTGAATAACCTTAATGATTAGGATAGGCAAATAAGGGCATTGCCACTGGATAGATTATTCGGTCACCTAAAGGCTACACGTTCTGGATCCAATACGATGCAATGAATCTTTCTGAATTAAAATAAAATAGATAACGGGGTCTATAGTTCCAGAGAAGGCATAGTTGGTTATAGAGGACGCCGTAGCGAATGCGTTCTCATTATTTTGAGTACGTCAAGTTCATTCGCCAAGATGGAGTAAGTATAGCAGAATGTTCTTCTGTTTTTTCTTACCATCTGCAGAAAGAAGAGAAAAAGGCAAATAGGTCAGAGGGATAGAATTCCCATCAATAATTATGAGAAATTGTCGTTTCCTCCTTTTAGTGCTTTCTGTCGTTTTTTTAATTATTTCTTTTATCTCATTGTCGCTCGTAATATTACACTGAGGCATGAAACTTGAGCGAAACTAATGTTTTTATTGTTCCTGTTATAAGTACTAAGCAGGCAGCTATAGATAAATATCAGGCACTAAGCGAAAATGCTCACTGCGGTATGATGGAGAGGGGCACTCAGCGCAGCAGGGGCGGGCTGCATATCAACGCAATATAACAAGTGAAGAGAAAGAAGTCGTGGCAAATTAAAGAGGCAGGAGCTATACAGCATTTCATCGCTTTTTATAAACCATTTTTCTTCCCAGTTACTCCTCCTTTGAAAATTATCTGGCAGTCGTTATCGCTGCAATTTCAAGGCAACATACCGGTGCCATAGAGGATCTTAACTACTTTGTGTGCTTATTGTGTGTGCTTAATGGACAATCATCCAAGGGATAGAAATACCGCTGAAAAGTCAGAAAATCACGAAGTCTTGTGACAAACATCAGCTGAGCTCCGAATACGAGACGGAGTCGATTGTTCGAACAGTAATCAAAGCAGCAAGTAGGAAACAAGTTCCGGCAATCCATGGCGGAGCCACGTCAACTTTCTCTTTGGACTAAGCAAGATCGCTTCACAGCTTTAATGTAAAAAAAAAGAAGTCAGAGGGTTTATTTCCTCTGAATGCTGCTGTTGTGCGAGGAATTCCGGCCGTTCTATCTCCTTTAATCTAGTTCCTATGTACATTCATGCAAATCGATAAATCGTTGTTCTCGACTGCCATTGCACGTGCTTTAATGATATTGTTGCACTCAGAAATTAAAATTGCAACATAGCTACCCGGAAAGAGCCGCCTTTCTTCAATGCCATCAATGTTTCTACAAGAAAATGTTCAATATCGCAAAATCACAAACGAAATTATTTGAAACATCATGCATTATTTGATTGGAAACATCGTGCAATTAGCGTGAAAACAATGAAAGACGCAAAGTTAGAAGGAAACAGGACAAGCGCTGATTACTAAGTATGCACAAGAAGAGTGTGCTTTTACCGCTTCCGTCTTCCGTTACTTTCGCGCTAATTAATAGGTAAGCATCCTTTCCAACTCGCCCATCTTTCTACTTTAGTGAAGCACCATTTACTACTCTTTAGCTCGACAACAAAATGTGTCCCAATTTTGTAATAATAATAATAATCCAATAATTTTGTAACATAATAATCCCTCTAAGTCGGATAAACTGGATTTGCTATAGATCACTCCGAAATAAATAATCGATTTTCAAGCAAGACTTCTGTTAAGTCATCTTAAACATTGCAGAAATCGCACGTATGCAATAAGCCCACATATCCAGTTTTCCGCATCAGGCAATCCAACAATAGTAGTTTGCAAAAGTGCCATGCTTTTGGTGCGTAGTTATTGATCTGTAAACTTTGTTCTTCAATGTTTTTAACCGTACCGTGTGTTGGCCACTCTCCTTCAACATTTGTTATTCCTATTGATAATTATGCTTCCGATGGTCAATATAATTAATTTTGCTGGCAAATAAGGACAGTACAAATTAAACCTGTTCAATTCAACAAATATCGATCACATTCGTTGAGCGGCTGTATAGTAAATGGTTTCATATCCATTTCAATAAGAAATAGACATAGCGAAAAAGAAAAAAGGAAGGAAAGGCAAGGCCAACCAGACGGACGTTACGTTTGCTAGCATACGCAGTGGAATAGAAAAAAATATAAAGAAGTTAACAATGAGGGTATGCGTAAAAGCGGAGGGCCACATAGAGTCTACAGTCGGCTACCATGTTTGACGCTTTCCCTACATATTAGCACCCCGCTTTTATTTCGAGAGGTATTGTTCACATGTTCCCGTGTAGGGCGTTCACCACCACTGCAAACTGAAGCCATTCTTTTTAGTATAGCTACAGCGAATGCGTTGCTACGTACGCGGAGACGCGGAGAAAAAAATTACCTATCGCTGTACTGACGATGGTCACACGCAGTGCTACTGAGGAACTTCCCACCAAATCCACACATTTGGAGGCCGCAATATCCGATCAACAGGGCCAGTTTTCACAAAAGATGCGACTCTAATCATAGACAAATTACAATATATAAAACATTTTCCGAGCTTTGTTCCCGAGTATTGCTGCGTATTTGAAAACTGTCGTAGAAAGAAACATCAACAACAATGAACAAAAAAAATTAATAAGCTTGCGTGCATAATTTTGAGCAATGTGTAATCTCTTCGGGCTAAATGACGAAGCTGCCACTGTAAATTATTCAGCATTTCAATGGCAATGGCCATTATAAATATAGATGTGCAGTATACAAGAAATGCTGCTTGCTCTAAGCGCTGAAACATGCTATACTTTATTTTTACGATACTACTGCATAATGCATAGAAAGACATATAAAGCATCAGTTATGTTAAAATCAAAGCCAATCTTGCCTCTCCATAATTGCTAGATTTCCTTTATGTTCGTTAACAGTTATACGTGTTGGTTGCAGCTTTGGAATATACATATTTGCGTTTCTTCTGTATGCCACTCTACGTATTTTTTTTTTTAGCACAGACTGGCCAGCTGGCCATTTGTGGACTTCGGTATGCTTGCGATATGGCATCATCAGATAAAAATTTACCTGGTGAATAATTATAAACTCCTTTGTGTCAGCACTTTTACTCCCACCGCTCCATTCGCAGTATTCGGTTTTGCTTTCTTCTGCGGTCATTTTTTTTATATCTGTTGGCGTCTTTACTTTGAAACTCCGTAATTTTGAAGTATGACTTTCTACAAAGTAGCTCCTATGACTTCAATGTTTGCACGACAGCTCGTATGCCTGTATAGTAGTTTCCGCTGGTGCGAGGTGAGGACTGTTTCAATCTAACCTTAAGATTTGCAGATCGCGTGGACCCTTCACCAGATTCTGGCCAAACGACACGCTTTCAGATCATGCTGATGCCGCCTCCGGGTGAAATACCTCGAGTACAAAATTACTTCGAATTACGCACCCATTGTGTGGTTGTCACATGGGTTATTCTGAGACTATTCTCAAATATCCATAGCGAAGCGTGTATATTTGTTTTCAACGCTTCCTTGTGTCTGCATCCTAAGTTCTGTGTCCCGTCCTAGCACAGCTTCTCTTTTTTTTTAGAATACGAAAATTATCGACTATTCTTCTGTGATAATAGTTTTTTTTCGTCGGCTCAGTGTGCGAGGTAGATTGATTCTTCCCCTAAAAAGCTTTTGTAACTACAAAAATTTGTTTCTTATTCACTTTGTTACAGATATTTCCTAAAGAGAACACCACATTCAGTACTATAACGTTCAGTAATGACGTACTTCACAACATATGTCAATTTCCACTTTTGATCACCTGGGCCTGCGTAGCTTCGAAGCAGTGACGACTTTTCCTATGCATTGTTACACAAACTGTAGGTTTGCCCATTTACTGGACACTATTCAATGTTTGTGAGAGAAACAGAATAAAGAAGTCACTTTTCTTGCTAGCACAATACAAAACTTATGCTGAATTCTAATAAAAACTAAACTGTTTTCAAGCGTGTTAGACAGCGCTTTTTTGAACGTAGCGGGTATTACGCTTGCGTCACCAACATCAACTTTTCAATGGGTGCAAAATAAAAAAAAAAAGAAGACGAAACGACGCAGGTAACGACACAACGGTTCTCAGAGTCCTGCGCTCTGAATCTAATTGGGCGCCACGAAAATTACTGTTTTCGCTGAAACTGCGCGGGCTGAATACGGGCTCCACCATCGTCTGCTCGACGGTGACAAAACTGGAGAACGAACGAGCGCGAGTTACTCCGACGTCGCTTTCAATAAATCTCGGAGAACGGCACGGGGCACGCGCAACGGCCCGCCTCCCCTTAGGGGGGGGGTGCACGTGTGGTCCCTGTGTAAGGAGTTTCTCGTCGCCTCGCCGGTTGTTGACGAAATGTAAATGAACAACGAGGAGGATGGGAGAGGTCTGCGTACGTGCACCACCGAATGTCTCGAGAAGTGCCAAGTTGCTCAAGATTTCTAGAGACGCACTTTCAGGCCAAGAGGCGAACTCAAGGCTCGGCGGTGCGAGCATTCTTTCGCAACAATTTCACTCAGCGTCCTCTGATTCAATGCCATTCGCCGTGCAACGAACCCGACAACTTCATTTTCTCGGGCTGAACTTGAGAAACGCTGAAGCGTGCCGCTTATTTAGGGTTCCCGTTGTCTTTTGTAATTGAAACAAAGCGGAGAAAAGTCGGCCATTTTAAGGTGAGAATGAGATTGCTACAGAAGGATTGACAAATTTCTTCCTTTATAGTTCTGTATCTAAGCGATTCTTTCTGCTTGATCTACAGCCACCAATGCGCCATGTTTTAGCGAATGCTGCGTCATGGTCTGCGCATGTTGGCTGGTTTGTCAGGGAGAAAAATACCTTTTCGCGCAAAACCGCGAATATAAATAATAATATTCACGTATACCAAAGAAAGCCTATTTTATTATTCGAGCACAGTCTATGTTTTAGTAAAATACACTCTGTAGGGCAAGGCGTTATAAAACTAACATAATTCATCATTTCGCGCTTCTATCTGCTTATGAGCAACTCTTCACCATGTCATTCTACGTATTCATTTTGGGCTTGTCTTTATGCTTACTTAACTTCAAATACCAAGTATCAATGGAAATTGCGTAAGCAACCGTTGTCTGATTTCTTGTAGTTTTGTAGTTTTGTAATTTAGAAACGAGTTTTGTGCCTCGTTTCTCGCCTCCTGCAATAAATATAATGAGTGCTAACTATTACAAGTTATAACAATTATTTAGGCAGGTAAAATCAGCGCTAGTGCATGGAGGTGCAGTCTATATACGTTTAAGTGGCTTTGTTCGCTTGCAGCCAATACTGAGATCATTCTAGCTATGCAGCAGTAGCGAAGCCCGGAAATCAATTAGAAATAACCGATGATAGCCATCCTCAAGCAACAAAAATTGAACGCATCCAATACCAGCTATCTCCGAGGGAAAAATATATGACCTGTAAGGGATCTTATGCCCAAGAAATTATATGCGACAGTACTTGGAACGGTTTCAGAGGCATAGATTCTATAGGAAAATGGGCACAGTCTTCCCTTTACGGGACAACTAAGCGTACGCCTCAGCAGTTACACAATCACCTCTGCAAAGCTACCTCGATGCGCTTCTCAACACCAGTAACAACTGCAATCTTGAGGGGCGATCTGATCCAGGCACTCGTAGATGGCGGATCAGAGTATACATTCACTTCTTATAGGTAACCTGCACCATCACTTAGCTTCCTGGTCGCCATTCAATTCTCGTACGACGGTTTCACGAATGACCAGCGCTCACCAAGGGCGCATGCCGTCAATTTATGCACTGGTGGCGAAACCTTCATCGCCTCTGGGTAGCTTTCTGCTATGTCACTTGAACTTTTTGCAAGTATACAAAGAACCTCAATTATTCGTCCCTGAATTAGTAATGGCAAGGCGCAGAAGAACAGGACTCAAGAAGAACACACACGACAGAACCGGCGGGAATAAACTTTGTTGTGAGGCGCCGGTCCTGTCGTGAGTGTTCTTCTTGAGTCCTGTTCTTCTGCGCCTTGCCTTTACTAATTCAAGCATGAACCAACTAACCCAAGCAAGAGTTTTACTTGAGCATATTCGTCCCTGTCTCTGAAGTAACTGACGCGGCTATTACAGTGTAACAGACATAACGAGACCGCATTCCTGCCTATTCTGATAGTTCGATCTTGCCTACCAGCTTCACCTACGGACAACGAAACAAATAATTTATAAAAACTAAACAATATTGCGGAGAACTTATCAAAAGCTATTACTTTTTCATATGTGGGTACGAGTGAATAGTGTTTTTCCCTTCTTCTTTGGTACTGTATGAGAAATGGTATTATTAGCCACTACTGCAAGTGCGAAACAACTTTGTTATCGCTCTTGTTGTTCGATCAAGTGTCAAATGCCTTTTATGTAAGAAATGCCTATCTGTTGCGACCCACCGACGCAGAAGCCTTTGTCAGGCGTATAAAGCGCACGTTGGTTATGTCGCTTTTCTTGTGTCTGCAAGAAGGAAATAAAGACGCGACTACTACTGCTTATTCAGGAGCAACTTTCGAGGTTTCAGCCAAGCAGATTAGATGTAAATTCAATGCGCCACACATGACATCTGCAGCGGTAGAACTTTCAACTTCTCGAGCGTCTTCGAATATGTCCCCGATGAAGTTAGTCGTCTGTAGTAAATGGCATGACGCAGCTTGATATTTCGCTGCTCAAGGAGTGATTAGCCAGCAGTATGGGAGAAAGAGAAACGAAGAAAACAATGGGATCTTTCCTCTATGGAGAATGTCACTGAGGATCTGATCCCACTACCATCAGAAAGTAACAAATCAAGTGATATACGGCGAAACGTTATACAGAGATGCTAAACCTAGTTTTTTTTTAATCTCTAGGCATCGTCAATGGTCCTAGCTGAGTACAGTGAAACGTTTTCATCATCAGAGTGTAAAAAAGGAGTGCCAGTGCCTCCAAAATACTGACGTACATGACCCGGCCGCGTAAAGCGGTCATGATGACTGTGACATCGGTGCGGATGCAGCGTTCTTCAAGACTCGCTCAGAAACAATTCCGACCAATCCTGCAGTACGTTCTGCTGGGCAGGAGCCGCCCGTCTCGGACGTGTGTTCTCAAAGGCTGACGCAGCACCGGCTGCGTCAGCCTTTCAGTATATTACACATTACAGAGTACACGCTTCACGTCGCACAGCGGCACGAACTGATCTCAAGCCAACCACGAAGCCTTGCCTTTCTCTGCTGCAGAACCAACACAAAGCACTGATTTTGTTGTCATTGGAGCTCAGACCTACGTAGCTTGGCTGATGGCCACAACCTTCAAGTGGCACGTATATCTTGAGTGCATCGACGAGAGCGCACTCCTCTATGCACGAATGAGTAGTCTCCTTCGCGAACTCTAATTGCATTCCGTACATCCACACATTCCCCAATAATTATTGCGGCCAAAGTCAAAGGATGGTCGCATCACAGCCATAAATAAACACATTTAGCAACCAACCATCCACCCAGTCTAGAGTATGTAAATTGCATACAGATACTCCTGCAAGTAAATTTTACTCTGAAACTGCTCGACAGCGCTCATCTATTACGGTAGCGCTCAGAAGCAAGGATCATTGTGTTTTCTTTGTCGGGGCAGGCTGTCAGAAAGGACGAAAAGAAAAAACCATGGGCGATGCCTACCCCTTTGCAGTGAGAAGCACTCAGTGCTCAACGTTGTCCCAATAGTAGAGCGTAATAGCACTGCGTCAGCTCAGGCTACGAGTACATGAAGATCACTAGCATATATATCGCCTTCTATCCTCCCAGCCGCTACTTCACTCTTCCGTGGCCAGATGCTATGTGGACAACGCCCAACTCCAGAGTCATTTATTCAGCACACATCCGACCAAGTAGCGATATTTCTAGCCTCTGTATGAGTTAGCTCTTTGTGGCTGGCCTTTGCGATGGGATTAAGAGTCAGTAGCCGCGTGGCGATGGGATCTGGCGAGGAACCCCCTGAATGTCTACCGTTCATCTCGCCTTGTTGGTTGCGCTAAATCTATTGATTTGGGGAGACAGATGAGTCCTGACAATGGGTCACCCAGAGGTCAGCGCCATAGAGTGTTATCACCTCGCTCTACCAGGTTTCCATGAAAAGAATGTAGTGAGTGAGTTGCGCGGAGATAACTTGGATTTGGAAGGGAAAATGGTAATGAAAACACTTTTGCAGGCGTCCTTACTAGCAGCCTAAATTGACTCATCTCAGAGGCTAGTTTCCAGGCTGGCTTGCTTCCATGGCAGTGTACACCAGGGAAGCAAAGGATGCATATGAAAAGAAAACAGTGCGCAGTGATAGGAAATGTACGTTATAGAAACTTAGGCTGCATTTTGCACACATATAAATCTGCCCTCTTTTTGCGTGTTTACAAACACTGGTATTTAATTGTTTCGATGCTTACAGAGCCTGGCATAGGCTTCGTTAAACAAAATGGAGGGAGCGACATTGTCTAAAATATGCTCATATTTACAAAATGTACAAAATTATTGGAAAAGAAACATACGCTTCCACTTCAGTATCAAGTGATTTATTTTCAGTCGCTATCTGCTTTGCGACGATTTTGCATGCGTTGTGCTTCTTCCCGTCTTACTCTTTGATTTTACTTCCTCTATTACTGAGTTATAAGGTTTGCAATGGTAACTAATATTATATATATATATATATATATATATATATATATATATATATATATATATATATATATATATATATATATATATATATATATATATATCTCACCTTCTCTGCCTGACGCATATATATATATATTGATTACAATACGTACACTCTTGCCTTCCCTTACAAAATGAAAAAAATAACATTAAAAGATGTGTAGTATTTTTGTGGTGTAGTCGGTGTGGAACATGGCAACTACGTTGGCAATCTACAAGGAAAACAACTGTTGTATTGATGCCAGTTCAAAGCGGGACCGGTGATAACTTTTGTATTTCGCATTTTCTAACACCTCAGTTGTCGCAAGGATGTTCCGACGTTTACCCGAGTCGTTCAGAATCGCCTGTATTGACAGCAGGGCGCAGTCCATTTACATCGCTCCTTTATGTTCTTTCATCAAACCCGAAATTGTGGAGCTGCGTCCGACGGGTCAGTGCAAGTTAGCACTGCACATGCCTTTCTTGTCAATTTCCCACTGGGGAGGAAACAGCGTTCGATGCTGCGAGCTGTGTTCTCGCAGACAGAGATGTGCCCCTGTAGTAAAGTTGGACAGAACTCATTTCGCTACTGTAAAATCACTCGTGTGTCTCACTTTGATCCCATTACCAGAGGTCCATTTTCACGACTAAATTGATATTGTGAATACAGGCACATTTCTTTTGTAGTGTTATTACGTTCGAAGCAATACTTCTCAGTGACAGTTTCTACAACGTATTCTTTCTAAACGGACCGTGACTTACGCCTACCTTAACCCTGTTCACTGTACTTCGTACGTTGTTTTCTTTGTCTTCACCAGCGTGAGAGGCCTGAAATTCAATTTCGCCTCAGGCGCCTCTCGTTATTACGAAAGGTTATCAACCTTGTGTTCAAGTCGGCTTGTGCTCACCTGGAGGAGCGAGGAGCGAAGCGGCAGCGTAGACGTCTCTGAAACTTAACCACTAGCCATTTAATCTTGGGAAGGTTGCAAACAATATGGTTCAAGATATATCATCATCATCATCATCATCATCATCATCATCATCATCATCATCATCATCATCATCATCATAATTATCATCATCATCAGCTTGGTTACGCCCACTGCAGGGCAAAGGCCTCTCCCATACTTCTCCAACTACCCCGGTCATTTACTAATTGCGGCCATGTTGTCCCTGCAAACTTCTTAATCTCATCCGCTAACCTAACTTTCTGCCACCCCCTCCTACGTTTCCCTTCCCTTGGAATGCAGTCCGTAACCCTTAATGACCCTCGCTTATCTTCCCTCCTCATTAGATGTCCTGCCCATGCCCATTTCTTTTTCTTGATTTCAACTAATATGTCATTAACTCGCGTTTGTTCCCTCACCCAATCTGCTCTTTTCTTATCCCTTAACGTTACACCCATCATTCTTCTTTCCAAAGCTCGTTGCGTCGTCCTCAATTTAAGTAGAACCCTTTTCGTAAGCCTCCAGGTTTCTGCCCCGTAGGTGAGCACTGGTAAGACACAGCTGTTATACACTTTTCTTTTGAGGGATAATGACAACCTACTGTTCATGATCTGAGAATGTCTGCCAAATGCACCCCAGACAATTCTTATTCTTCTAATTATTTCAGTCTCATGATCCTGATCCGCGGTCGTCACTACCTGCCCTAAGTAGATGTATTCCTTTACCATTTTCAGTGCCTCGCTACCTATCGTAAACTGCTGTTCTCTTCCGAGGCTGTTAAACATAACTTCAGTTTTCTGCAGAATAATTTTAAGACCCACCCTTCTGCTTTGCCTCTCCAGGTCAGTGAGCATGCATTGCAATTGGTCCCCTGAGTTACTAAGCAAAGCAATATTATCAGCGAATCGCAAGTTACTAAGGTATTCTCCCTTAACTTATATCCCCAATTCTTCCCAATCCAGGTCTCTGAATACCTCCTGTAAACACGCTGTGAATAGAATTGGAGAGATCGTAGCTCCCTGCCTGACGCATTTCTTTAGTGGGATTTTGTTGCTTTCTTTATGGAGGACTACAGTGGCGGTGGAGCCGCTATAGATATCTTTCAGTACTTTTACATACGGCTGGGCAACACCCTGAGTCCGTAATGCCTCCATGACTGCTGAGGTTTCGACTGCATCAAACGCGTTCTCGTAATTAAATATATATATATATATATATATATATATATATATATATATATATATATATATATATATATATATATATATATATTTAATTACGAGAGCACTATATATCGGCCTGAGCTATAGTTTCCTATGGCCTGCTACTCTTCACTGGGGAAAAGGGACGGTGACGAAAAGGGCTGGTGAATGATGATGATTGTATGAGACACATGGTTCAGTGCCTTCATGAAATCGCTACGCACGTGTACTTGATGTAATATGCGCAAGAAAAGAACTGTTCATTACGTCTTGCGATTTAAGCAACTAGCATAGAGGTAGCTGCTGTGACGGAGTTACCAGCGTGAACAAGACTAACAAAAAAAAGAGGCAGGAAAGGACAGAGCGCTATAGACTTCAACTAACAAGCTTTATTCAGAAAAAAATGGCTGTGGCTTAACTAAGGTTAAGCCCAGGATGCGAAGCATACTAGCCTTTATTTTAACGTGACTGCGTTAAGGAGCTCGTGTCGCAGAAAAGCCGGTGTCGTCGGCGTCGGCTCAGGCGTGCGGCGCTTGCTCAGGCGCACATTTCGTTGTCGCGCCGAACGTTGCGTTGCTCGACGCTCACCGCGTCCGATGCGGGGCGCGTAGTCGCTGCGCTGTAGCAAAGCCACCTAGAAACAGTCTCTGTAGCACGCCGCAACCTTCGCTTCTCATTCCAACGAGCAGCTCTGTCTCCAGAAGGCATCTCACCTCGTCAATGTCCAGCAGAGGCAAGCGCAGCTGCTTATATACCGCCGCGACGCCGCAAGCGACGCCGCGAGTTGGAGCCCTGTTTCTCCTCTGTCGTTACGTCACGGTGTCACGTGGTCAGCCTTGAAGGCAACGCCGCGAGCGACGGCGCGAGTTGGAGCCCCGTTTCTTCTCTGTCGTGACGTCACGGTGTCACGTGGTACTGAAGGCGACACCGCCGCGCCTGAGGAGCTGGGTTGAGCTCTAGTAATACGCTTCGCATGAAACATGCAAAAATGTTCTAATAAATGCGCAGACAGGAGCACAAACAAATGTGCCCCGTTGTAGACAACAAAATGCGCAACGAAACTGATAAGCGACCATACCAAGCCATACCATAGCATTACCCAGGTTTTTCTCAAGGTACAACACTTCTTTATCAGTGAGTGACAGTGGCGGTGCGCTTACACCTCCATCAGGATGCTTTTGAATTGTAATGCGCCTCAAATATTTCCTTATCTAACTGCGTGGCGAACCGTTTGAAGCCTTATGTGTTATGGAAACACGGGGAGCATTTACGAGTGCACCTATGGCAGTGGACAGCCAAGTGTTGTTCACGCTAGTAACTGCGTCACAGCAACTGCATCAAGACCACCTAGTTCAACTTTCTACGTTAATTAGCATAGATATAACTGGGGTGGGGAATATCGGATTTCTGTAATGATTCGCGTTAAGCCATGTTTACAGTCTGCCTATTCAATGTAAGAAGTAAACAATTTGCAGCTTCTTAGTTGAAAATAACATAGCTAAAATTATTACAAACCGAAAACATTTTAGCCCATGTTGATGCTAAATGAGTAGGAGAAGATGGTGAGTAGAAGAAACTAGAGTGACTGGGTATATGCCACTGGGGCCACTAGGTCACTGGGTGTGGGCCCAGGGGCCACTAGGTATGCGCCATGGGGTATGTGCACCTATTTGAAGAACATTACCTTGGGTCACTGGGTATCACAACCGCAGCAAAAAACACCTACGAAGTACGTTTGACTATATTTTTGATGCGTTAACTATTTTCATTTAACCTGTCTGCTCAGGATACTCATGAGAGGAATCGCTACAATCTGCTGGTGTCCTGCGCGCTTCTTATTCTTAATAAAAGAAGGAAGCCAAGACCGAATACCGTCTTGTGAGATCAATTTCCTGTAAGTACACCTATATATTGATCCGAGTCATTTTGACGTCTCTTTTACCGTCAAATAACTTTGCGAAATAACCCCGAGCAGTGAATAACGGTAGCATGGTAGCACTCGGTGCCTATAGGGACAAAAGGGGACAAAGAAAAAGAAACGAAGGAAACACCCAATGAAAAATATCACTGGTAGCAGTACACGCAATAAAGTATAAAAGCAAGTGCGAACAGTTTGCTACGTCGCGAAAATTATCTTCGAGCATACGAACTGTTATCACGTGTAAAATTACATCGCTGTTTTCCTTCCAAATTTGGTGCGAGGGCTGCCACTAGAGATGCCAGCGCTGCAATAGTTCTTGCGTCGAAAGCGGGTTCACGTGACATTGTTTTGCCACGACGACACCGCGTGCTACGATTTTATCACGTGGTTTACAAGGCTCCGTTTATTTTTATTTTTCATAAAACGCTGCCCCTGTCACTGAATAATGTTGATCGTCGTATTAGAAAAGAAAAAAAAAGTTGCTCGAGTCCTTCGAGATGCTTTCTAATAGCTCAACCTAAAATTTACCATGCAAAGCTGAGATATGTTTTTGCTTTGGTCGGATTGTTCGTCTTTATTGCAGCCACAAGGCCTTGTCTATGCAATACTAAACTTGTCAGAGATTTTTTCAACACCGTAAAGGGTTAGAGATTACTCCTCGGAATTTTGACATTAGTAAGTTTGCTCGTTTTCAAATGTTGTGAGCGTTCAAAACGCAGCCTTGTTACTGATAATGCTCGCCGTAGCGAAGAAAAAAAAATGTGATTCATTCTTGATCTTCTTGATCAGCAGCACAATAAAGATGACTTCGACTATTGCATAACACAACGATACGATAAATTTCCGTATGTTTTCTTGTACAAAACAAAAATATTGTAACAGAGACGTATAGGCGAAGGATATATTTACAAAATATTTACAAACAAAGCTAGGGCAAGAGAAGATGTCTGATCCGGCCCACGTGCTTCCGACCTCATCGACATCTTCGTCGCTCTGCCAAACCTCGCGTTCATACATGTATGGACTGCTCTGTAACATCACCCTCCGGTGGCCGAACCGCCTTTCTGGAACTTCCTATAAAGGTGAGGAGTTAGAAGGGCCATATGGATCAGTTGGGAAACGTAAAACAGCGTCAGTTGCTAGCGTGGAAGTCGAAGACGCTGGATCCAAGGGTTTAATCTAGTAATTAACGTCACCAAGTTTACACAGCGCCTTGTAGGACCCGGTGTGACGCTGGAGGAGCTTCTCTGATAGGCCAACGCGGCGGCATGGTGACCATAGCAGGACCAGAGAGCCAGGCGTGAAGTGCACATTTCTGTGTCGGCTGTCGTAACAGGACTTTTGGGAGCCTTGCAAAGCACAGAGTCGGTCGTGGACAAGTTGACGAGCTGCACGGTCTCGACCAAAGACGTCACTCTTGTATTCAGCCGGCGAGTGAGGAGCCGATGGAAGGAGAGTATCGAATGCCAACGCAGGATGTCAGCCAAACAGTTATTAAAACGGGTAATATCCAGCGGTGCCATGCCGTGACGAATTGTACGCGGAGGTAACAAATGGTAACCTGGTGTCAAAAGCCATGGTGATCAGTTGAAAGAGACATGGCCAGCATCTCAATAAGCGTTCTGTTAAGGCGCTCAATCTGTCCATTCGTCTGTGGATGATAAGCGGTGGTGAGCTTATATTCAGTGGAGTAAGCACGAAGGAGGTCATTTACCAGTCGTGAGAAGTACCTCCCGTGATCGGTGAGAAGCTGCCGAGCGACGCTATGATATAAATTTATGTCGTGGAGGAGAAAGTCAGCGACGTCTATGGAACAGCAGTCGACAATGCCTGGGGGATTGTGAAGTGTGTGGCCTAATCCGTCACGACTGCAACTTATTTCCCGAGATCGACGCAGGGAAAGGGCCTAGAAAGTCAAGGTCGACGCGGAGGAATGGCTCTGCAGGGATGTAAATCGGTTGTAGCTGGCTTGCAGGCAGTGCTAAAGGACGCTTGCGGCATCGGCAGCGTACACAAGCAGCGACGTAGCGGCGCACGGAACCGTACATGCTAGGCCAAAAAAAAAACCGACACCGGATGCAGGCGTCTGTACGTGAGACACTTAGGGGACCGGCACTTGGTACGTCGGGAAACTGGTGAAGAACGCTGGAGCGTAGATGGCGAGCTATGACAAGCAGAAGCTCTGAGCCATCTGAGCTGAGATTACGACGATACAGAACGTTGTCGTGTATAGCTCAAACAGGCTAACAGAATGGTCTAGTGAAGGAGCGGTTAGACGGTCTGTTATGAGCCGTAACGACGCGTCTCGTTGCTGTTAGGTGGGAGTATCATCCGCAGCAAGGATTGACAGTGCGCAGGCGTATGAGTCAGGGTCAATGATGTGGGGAGCATTGACAGGGTGGCTTGACATGCAATCTGCGTCTCGGTGTAATCATCCAGATTCGCAGTGCACGACAAACGAGTATTCATTAGTCGTAGTGCCCAGCATCCGAGAGGTCCAGACGGATACTTGAGCGACAAGAACCAGCAGAGGGCATGATGGCCTGTAATCACAGAAGTTCAGTGAAACGAGTACTCACTCACGTTGGTGACAGCCCACACTAAAGCCAGGCACTCGCGTTCAGTGATGGAAAAGTTCCTTTCGGACGATGAAAGAAGGCGACTGGCGCAGGCGATGACACGTTTCTTGCCATGCTGTTTTTGACCAAGGACAGCCCCAGTGCCAGGATTACTGGCATCAGTTCAAAGTTCTGTAGGTGATGAGGGGTCGGAATGTGTCAGTATTGGTGGTGTATTGAGTAGACGGATGAGGGCAGGAAACGAAGCTGAGTTGCTCGGGTCCCCACACGAAAGGAAAATCCTTCTTCAAGAGTTCTGTGAGAGGGCGGGCGATGTTGGTGAAGTTCCGGAAAAAGCTACGAAAGTAAGAACTTAATCCTACGAAACTCCGGACGCCTTTGGCTGAGCTCGGCACGGGAAATTGTTGGACTACTCACACCTAGTCAGCGTCTCGTTGAACACCGGCAGCACTTGGTAGAGTTCACCACTTCACTTCACTTGGTAGAGTTCAGCTGAAGATTGGATTTCTCGAAGACGGCAAGAACGGCCGATAAACGGGTGACGTGGCTGTGAAACGTAGACAAGTAGGCAATGACATCGTCTAAATAGCATAGACAAGTGGACAACTCCCCGCACATCCTACCCGCCGTGGTTGCTCAGTGGCTATGGTGTTGGGCTGCTGAGCACGAGATCGCGGGATCGAATCCCGGCCACGGCGGCCGCATTTCGATGGGGGCGAAATGCGAGAACACCCGTGTTACTTAGATTTAAGTGCACGTTAAAGAACCCCAGGTGGTCGAAATTTCCGGAGTCCTCCAATACGGCGTGCCTCATAATCAGAAAGTGGTTTTGGCACGTAAAACCCCATAATTAATTAATCCCCGCACATCCACCAAAGAGTGACGGAGGCGGGTTGCAGCCGATGGATATATTTACAAAATATTTAAAAAGAAAGCTAGGGCGAGAGAAGGTGTCTGATGGGGCCCACGTGCAAGAGTCCTCATCATCGTCTTCACCTCTCTGCCAAACCTCGCGTTCATTAATTTATCAATCGCTCCATAACAATATGATCACTCTTCACGTCACATCGTAGCTTCACGCTTTCTTTATTTATTTTCTCTTCGGCCATTTTCTTCGCTAAAAAAGGAAAAGCACCAAGGTTTCGTCTTTGTTATCGTGCACTGTGGTGCATGCAAACGAGGCAAGAATACGTGGCAGGCTACACTTCTTATGCATACTAATAAAAGCATGCGATGACCTCAGAGGCTTTGCATGGCACGGCCCACTAAATTATGTCGCTTCATAGATTTATTGACTAACGATATTGCTGGTACGCTAAGTGAGGAAGGTACTTGCAACGTAAAGTTATGCAGATTGTGAAGCCGAATTTCCGTGATATAGGCAGCCAAGGATTACGATCCTACTTATGAGAACAATGCAACGTAGCCGTGTTACGCACGTTATTCACGAGAATGTAAAAAACAAAGCAAAATAATAAAACGTACTAGTAAGATGAGAACATCTATGACGACGTCCTCTAACACGTTCAAATCACTAGTAGATTTACAAGAGATGACGCCTCGCCACACGTGCGATAGTTGTATTACTCCCGTATTACATTTTGCTTCGCGTATTCGACAGCTTCATGGGAACAGTATGGTGGGATCGTTGGTACTGCATAACATGA